>NC_056630.2:64917224-65217224 GCF_002870075.4 Lactuca sativa
AACTCTATTGAACTATGAAGCGCCATTTTAGATAAGTGATCATACAATCCTCTGTTCTAGATATCAGCCGGACAAATACATGGAACAACGTCATACTTATTGTCCATCAGTTTGTTTCCCGATTTCCGATTTGTTTTACATAGAACTAAACTGAACACATCAATTTGGTTCTGACTGGGCCCAATATATAGGTCAAAACAAATCATCGAGGGGCCCAGATACCGCTTCTAATCCTCCAGGGAATAAAAGGAACATATAAACTTTGACTCATATGCTTGTTCTACTACTTGTTGAATTATACACAAAGGCATGTTTTATAACATCAAGTTACTGATGCGTTTTCATGAAATCAATGTACAACCAACTCATATCTCTAGGTTTGAAGACTTATATGATATTACCATCTCACGACCACTCGAGATAAATTCCATGAAGCGATACAAGTGAGTGTGGGCTTAATCTAATACTCAGAACTTATGAGCACTCATGAATGTTGTAGCAACTTTTACTATGTCTAACATCTTAGACATATACAAGCCCAATTCATGACAGTCTTGATTCGTACCTACTTCCAACATATGACTGACTGTGGAGAATTTAAATAACTTAGTCATTCGGAAAGAATAACCTACTTATTCTGGAAGTCAAAACATGCAAATTAAAGTGAAACACAAGAACAATTGAATCCAATATGGTCTCAGATCTTATGAATATAAATAGAACACCTTTTATTTATCACCATATTGATTACACATTATTCATTGCATAATGTTTCAAATAATCAACTTAATACTTGAATTAAAACAACAGTTGTCCCATGCTCCAAGCATGTACACTATGTTTTTCTAAACAATAGTTATGTCATACTCCAAGTATGCACACTATGTTTGTCTATGATCCTTACATTGTGAAATAGATCAATTGAACATGATTCCAATGATGCTCAGATTGTCCTCAACAATTGCTTAATCATTTTAGTATATCCAATTCTAGACCTTTTCCCCTCTTAATGCCCTAGGCATTTGGAAAATTTAGAAAGGATAAATAATTAAATATTATAGCACATGTAATCGATCCTATATCTGAAGCATATGGGACACGATTCATGATGTCTCACATAAACACATGATCCTAGACCAGTCTTTTGCTACAATATTTTTTATTTGCCATGTTTTCATAATTTGACTATGAGGAGGGATGCTTTAATCATAATCGAATTTTGAGAACACAATATATATGGAATTTCCTTATGTTGAACCATTCCAACATAAAATTCATATATATATATATATATATATATATATATATATATATATATATATATATATATATATATATATATATATATATATATATATATATATATATCCTTGACTAAAGATGATTAAAATCTCAATCTAAGCTTTTAGAATTGAAATGAAGTATAATTTCCTCTCCCTTAATTATAGCAAAACAACTTTTCCCAATTGAAACTTTTGTTTTCTATAATTAACATTGCTAGCTTGCAACACTTATCATAATTATCATGCTCCCAATGACATGATAATTATTAGTGTAGGGTTTCAAAGCACTCCATGGATTATGGCAATGGGCCCCTTGATGAAGTGTAGGTTAAAAGCCCAAGACTTGTCTTTCCCTAAAAATAGTCATGTATTATTCATAATTAGGGTTAAGAGTGAAGCAAAATGTAGCCGCCACGTGAGGTTTCTTATGTAGTGTTAGATTCTTTAGTCTATGTTGAAAGTGTAATTTATTCCTCTTGTTTGAATAAATCGAGTGATCATTTGACCTAATCTTCATGTTTGTGTTTGTTCTTATTTTCCTCATCTTGTTCATCAAATCTCAATTAAGGTTTTAATCCCAAGAAGTGGTATCAGAGCGGGTCTTTGAAGATTTATTGATTTTTGAAGTATCGGTTCTTGATTTGATGATTTTCTGCACAAGTTGAAGATTATTGGTGTTTTGGCGTCTTGGAAATTAAAATTCTGTTCAAGCCACTGTTCATGGAAATTTATGGTGTTCTTCCACTGTTCATCATCTGGTATTTCTTTTATCTGATTCATTTTTCGGTTCATATTGGATCAGATCGTTTGCTTAATCCCAAATCAATTGATTTTATTCCTTTGTTTTAAGCTAATTCGATCGGTTCATATTCACTTTTTGGCCCTAATATTATATATGTGTTCCGATTGAGTCTTCTGTGTTCAATTTGAATATCGATCGTTTCTTTGATGCCAACCGTCATCTTCAACTTCATCTTTGTTCTTTCATTCTTAAGTCGTAATCTGTAAATGGATTTATTGTCAAAATCAATTGTTGATTTTATTTGATTTTGGGTTTAATCTTATTAATCCGTTCTTTCATTGATTACCGATTTTATATCATGATGGTATTGATATGAGGATGTCGATTTTGGTATTTGTCAATAATCGGTTTTGATGGTCAAAGTATAAAAAGTCAAAATTGGAATTGTTGATCTGTGGACGGTGCTCTCATCTATGAGTGTAATCGGATTTGAAGGTATCAGTAACACAATATTCATATCTAATTGTTTCTATGCTCAGATCGCTGGGATTAATCGGAATTGTAAAAAAAAAGTTATCGGAATTGGATGTGGATGACCTGTTCTGAATATTGATATCAAGTGAATGTTTGTTTTGAGAACAATGGTGAAATTAAACGCTCGGGATGAA
Organism: Lactuca sativa; assembly: GCF_002870075.4. Lineage (NCBI taxonomy): Eukaryota > Viridiplantae > Streptophyta > Magnoliopsida > Asterales > Asteraceae > Lactuca > Lactuca sativa. Next base: position 64,919,918 of record NC_056630.2, read on the forward strand.
AGAATGATGTGTGACAATAAGTTTCGCAATCGGATTTGGCACTTAACTGGAATTATTTAGGGGTGCTCGCCAGTTGCAGGTCATGCCTCAAAGTCAAATTTGGTATGAAAAACCTTACCTGCGAACAATGAAATTGGAGCCAGAACTCAATTGGGATGAACATTGGTCAAACAAAAAAATCAAAATTGATTGAGATTTGGGGTGTACTGCGAACGAAAGTCTTATCTGGGCTTGCTTTCCTTTTTACATGGTCGTTCGTTGACAGTGATTCGCAGCGAACCTGTGTTCGGATTCGTTTTATTGGGGATTCGCTTTGGGTATGTAATCTACGGATTTGGAACGAAAGGTGGGACTAGACTCGGATTCGTCTCAAGAACCCGTTCTCGGATTCACATCTTTGTGCTCGGAACGAAAGTGAAAATCTGAGTGGTTTGGATTCGTGTTCAATTTACGAGTGTTCATTGTTTGGAATTATTGGATTCAGAATTAAGTCACCGTTCCAGTCGTATTCTTTAAATGGGGAAGAAGACTCAAGTTACATTTTTGGTCCCTACAACTTCAGAGATTTGACACTTTTGGTCACTATATCTTTTACAGCTTGGAAATTTTGGTCCATTTCTAGAAACTGTTAAAAATGAAGGGGAATATGATGCAGATTTATTACTTTAATCCCAAAATTTCAGCAAAGTGACAGTTTCATCCCTTTTTTCGAAAACTTTGCAAATTTGAGGGCTGGTGAACAGTTTTGGATTTTTTATCGCACATATTTTTTCGTGAACAGAAAATTAAGGATTCAATCAAGTCTTGGTGGTTCGGAAAGTCGTTTTTCATGATAACGTCAAATTTTCACGACTTTTCGGATTTTACACTTCATTGTGTATATCATTTTGTCGCGGGGGAGCATAGTAATTTTTATCCATTCAAGATCATTCTCATGACCATTAGAAGACTTTATAATCACGTTTTCGATTATAAATCGGGGGAGAATTTGGTATGGCCATTCGAAATTGGATTTGTGACTTTTCAAAGTTGAAGTTTTTTTGATAAAGCTTGTGGTAGAATTATGAAGGTAGCTTTTATAGTAGAAGTTCTTCATCGAGCTCTACTAAAGCTTTTACAAAGAAGTATCCTTTACAGCGGAAGTTCTTTATTGAGCTCTGCTAAGGACTTGTTATATCTCCGACTTCTAGTATTTTCTCGATCAAGCGACATTACGAATCTTAAAGTTTGGGTTGTTACATGATATTTTTTGATGGCTTATATCATTAGCTTATTTGAAGATCATTGTGACTTGGAGGGGGAGCTCTTCAAAGAGAAGAAGTGATTCGGTTTCTTTGTTCTGAAGTGGGTTTTTATGGCAGGTTTGGTTTTCATGAAGATTTTTTTTGGGATTACATTCGAAAATGAAGTTTAAAGACATTACTTCAGTGCTTGGTTTATATATCCTAGAGCCCGTGTTTGAAGACTATTGAAGAATCAAGATTCATGGATTGCTTCATCTATTCCTCGTTGCAAGTTCTTTTTATTCGCTAGATGCTTGTTTTGGAAGTTAAATCATTGTCATCCATTCCATACTTTGAGGGGGAGATTGTAGGGTTTCAAAGCACTCCATGGATGATGGCAATGGGTCCCTTGATGAAGTGTAGGTTAAAAGCCAAAGACTTGTCTTTTCCCTATAAATAGTCATGTATTATTCATAATTAGGGTTAAGAGTGAGGAAAAATGTAGCCACCACGTGAGGTTTCTTATGTAGTCTTAGATTTTTTAGTCTATGCTAAAAGTGTAATTTATTCCTCTTGTTTGAATAAATCGAGTGATCATTCGACCTAATCTTCATGTTTGTGTTTGTTCTTATTTTCCGCATCTTGTTCATCAAATCTCAATTAGGGTTTTAATCCCAACAATTAGCATAACACTTATGCTCCCATTAGCTTTGACATGCATCCAGAAATCAGTTGGACTTCTAGAAATCAATACTTTATTGACTTTCTTACCGAAGTTCAGATTTCTGATACGAGACGCTTCAATAAGACTTTATCAAAATCATACAACTTTTCTTAGATAGCTGACATGTATGTCTAAACAATTTTTAGAACTATGAAAAGGGATATCGTAATCATAGTCTCAATTGTTTAGACCTTTGCCATTTCTCACGTGTCTATTTAGTGTGTCGGTTACCCACACACGCTCCACTAACGACTTTGAGAATGCAAATATTAAAATTGCTATCTACTTAAAATCTACTTAGTGAAAGCGTTTCCCCACCATCATTTTCATGAATCGAAGAGAAACCTTATGACACTTAGATTTTATGGTGTATTTGTTCCTATCCATATGAATTTGTCAAAACCTTATGACACAAGACAAGGTTAGTGACAAATTCAAACTCATATGGATTGAACTTGTTCAATCTTAAGTTCTTGCCACTTGGCAGCACAAGGCCTGTCATTGCTTCCAAGTTGTTATGCAAACAATTGAGAACTTGTAGAACTCATATGAATAGTCAACTTTAACTGGAATGGGCACAGAAATAAGAATATGTCAACACGATAGGTTACAAACCTCATGTCATGCGCTAGTGATAAACTCCAGGTTTTATTCTTGATTAGTTCTTGAAACTCTTTCAGGTTCTTTTAGACTCCCACTGTCCTCTTGACATATAAGACTCTCTTGCCAAGAACCATTCCTTGACAAACAAATATTCAAGAGATAGTGTAGATTCTTATCAAGACAAACACTTCACACAATTAGCCTTAGTTGGTCTTTGTTCTATCCAAAACATCACAGCTTACCAATTTCAAATGTACAAGAGTAGAAAACATTTTACTCTTACATTTGACAAGTGTTATAAACCTTCTTTAAGATATGTCACTCAAGTTACAATCTTGGAGTATGAATCTAATAATTGTTTTGGAACGAAGTATGACTCATCTTCTTGATTTAACCACTTCAACAATTCATGACTCCTCTTCTTAGCGATAAGAATGCACTAAGATGTCCTTTGAGAATGAATTGTGATATGGTTTCATAATCATTAAGATGATCATAAAACATGATACTAAAGTACTCTCCCATCTTTTCAGATTCGAGAAACTTTTATCTTTCTGCCTAATTTGATTCTTCTCATTCGTTCTGCCATACACTGAAACTTTTCCAATATTTCAGAATTACACTTAGACTTGTAAGTGTAACCATATTTACTAACTTTGAGTAAATCATGACGCATAGCTTTATCGATCTTTGTGGTGGACCTGACCAGCGCACTACCAAGTGTACCCAGTCCCTTTGTCCTTCACTTGACTCACATATACATGTGAACAAGGAATTAGTCTTAATTTTCAAAAGATGAAAATTCGCACCCATCATACAATATTGGTTGCATGATTCCAAGTTTCTATCCAACTGAAACTTGGGTGATGAGAATCTTTCCTTTTGTGGTAAATTATGACACTACCACAAACGAAAGAAGCAAATCCATTTTCCAATATTGCTATCTATGGAATCATATAAACAACAATTTTTCTCAAATGCCATTGTAAGGATACTTAAAATAAATAAAATCAAAGCTTTTCTTTTATTTAAAACTTGCGGAAAAACTTATCCTTACAATGCAAATACATATGAAAACTATGTTGTTATCTATTCCTAAGCAATCTATTATAAATCTTAAGCAGTAACTCAAAATTCTGATCTTCAAATCATGCGATCGAAATCCATCTCCTCGCGATCAGAATCAGCTTACTCTTCTTTTAAGCTTCCTCTTGGCGAATCTACAAAACATCAAAATGTGACCTAGTCACATCATGTAATAAGAATCTCCAAATAGGAACTTAATACAGTTAGATAATGTACTTTACCTGAAGAATAGTCAAATTCATTGACTTTTACCATCCTAGTGAACTTTCAGGTAAATTGGCCAGCTTCGCAACCAATGCCCCTTCTTTTGGCAATAGAAACATATGGACTTTTTGAAAATGGTACATGGGACTATCTCAAACTTAGCCTTTCTCTTTACCATTTGGTCAACCGGGTTGACTATGGTCGATCCCTTTCCATTGGGAACAGAAGACTTTTCTGGACTTCCAATGTTCCCATTGTCAATGTCCAAGAAAGTTTAGGAAGTAGATCTTCCAAACAAATTTGATTTACCAGTGCCCTAAATCATTTTTGATTTAGCAGCAACACGCAAATAAGTAAGATCATTATGGGTCATGTCATAGTCTATTACATATAAGTCCTTAAAGAACTCACTATGTGACTTAGGAAGTGATTGAAGAACCTAGTCAACAACCAACTGCCTTGAGACTTTGACACCCAACTCTCCCAGCCTGTCAGTGTGTGACTTCGTCTCCAAGATGTGAGTGCATATAGGCTTGCCAATAGGGCTTGAGTGACCTTGAACTATTCAAGTTTTTAAACTTGTGGGTTAGGGAGAATTATTGGAGGAGGTGGAGGAAGAGAAGTATGATTTCCATGACCCAATCGTGGAACATCATCTTCATTAAGAAACCTTGTTTCAAGAGATTTGGGAAGACCATAGTTGTCTGAATCAGACATCTACAATGGGAGAAATTCAAGTTAGTTGATTTAAGACCTTAATATAACACCCAATATGAAATATTAAGGCTAGGACCCAACACAATATTTTATAACTTAGAAGAGGGATGTCGTAATCCAGGCTACAAAACATTTGAAGGTAGGCGAATGACGATTGATCAATTTCCACCATGAAAACGAAATAAATTTTTAGGTTTTAATTGGATTTGAAACTCCTAGATCTTTTGAGATTCATTGAACTTTTCAATGGCATGTTTAAATCTCGATTGTGCCCTCTCAAGTTTGTGACTGGGATGCCGAGGATCACAAACAAGGTGTGAATAACCATGCAAATTAACCTGGTACCTTTAATCTTTATCACCTAATCGATGTGTCGGTTACCCACACACGCTCCACCGATCTATGATAAACATTAAGTCACCCTTTGCCACTCTTACTAGTCCATGTTAGTGTGTCAGTTACCCACACACGGTCCACCAATGACTTGGTAAGGTACAAAGTGTAATTTCATGGGTTAGCACCATATTCACATTTTCCTAAAGTAACTAAGATTGGGAATTTATAAAAGGTTTATTTACTTTATATTTATCATTATACTTGTAATGAGAACTATAGTCCTTGTCCTACCCATTCGGCTAACGACCCTCCACCAGTCAACAAAGCGGTGGGTGAGAGTGGACACCCATTAAGCTGTCATTTTATACGCAACAATCTTATACCCCCCTTATAGACCGGTTTCGTGAATGAGGCCTACTAACGATAAGACTGACTTGCTCTTATACATACATATATATATATATATATATATATATATATATATATATATATATATTATTAACTTATAATACTATAAAGTATAATGGTTGAATTTTAACTTTTAAAACTCTAGGGTTTGGAATTAAAGTGTGTGTGAGACTTTACAAATTCCTAGACTAAAGGGAAAGTTTTGAAACTATTCAATACTTTTCAACTTCATAACTTATGAGTTTAATGGTCTATTAAAATGAAGACTCTTCATTTCATGGAACCTATGGTTCTTTAATGGCTCTTTAAAGAAGTGACTTTTGGTAATCCATAACTTGAGGACACATTATGGACTCCATCAATAGGCATTTAGATCAAGAATTACACTACCAAACAATTTGCAAATAATTCCTATGATCTACTAAAACTCATAACTATGAACATTCATATCAACAATTTCAAGAATCATATAAATACATATAAAAACTTGAAATTTTGATAAGAACCAATGAAAATGGATTAGCATAATCATTACCACATCAAAAACAGGTTTTATAAGTCTAAAACAGTTTAGGGTAATGATTCTAGTCCATTTGCAACAGTAAAACTCGAAAATCTGCACACAGCAGCTCCTACTCGCCGAGTGCAAGAACCTACTCGACGAGTAGGATGCATTTTCGCTTGGACTCATCGAGTCCCCCATGGACTCAACGATTCCACTGAACAGTGGGCAGAAAAATCGATTTTTCAAGTATTTTGCATCAAATATCAAGAAAGCAAGCCTAGGCTCTGATACCACTGAAGGGTTTTTGAGCATTCTAACACTCCTATGGTGTACATGCAACCCTAGAAACCTTGGATCTATGTTTTCTCTAATATTTATGCAAATTTGATTTTCCAAGGTTCTCAACCTAACTAGCATGTTATGGGGTACTTGTAATATAAAACTTTAGTAGAATAACATACCTTTTCTTGTGGTTGATTGCTTGGAGTCTTGAGAGCCTAGCACCAATAATGTGGATGCCTCATGTGGAATCACAAATTACCAAAACACCTTGGAAGACTTGAGAGAATAGTATGCACCAAGTAGAAATCAGCCCACCTTTTGTACTCACACACTAGTGCCATTTCATGTGCCAAGGACCTCTTTATATAGTGTGGTGGATTAGGGTTACATCCATGTAAACCCAAATACCTATGACCTTTCATTTCCATAAGATTCATGGGTTAAAGATCCATGGACTATCCATGGACTTTCCAAGCAAGCTTAGCCCATTCTAAACAAGCATTAGTCCACTACTCGAATCTTATTCCAGAACATAAGATATTATCGTCTCACAATCACTCATGATAAAATCCATGAAGTGACTCAGATGAGCATGGGTTTAATCCAATACTCGAATCTTATTCCAGAAGTACTCATGAACACTACATCAAACTTGTGCTATGTCTAAATGCCTTTAGACAATCTACAGACCCATTCATGACAGTCTAGCTTCAATACCTACTTCCAAAGTATGATCAACTGTGGATAGTTTGAATAACCTAGTTATTCGGGAAGTCAAAACATGCAAATTGAAACACAATAATAATCGAATCCAATATGGTTCCAAAACTTTTGAATATAAATAAAACCCGTTTACTTAGTATCCATACTGATTACACATTATTCATTATATAATGTTTCGATTGATCAACTTAATACTTGAATTAAAACAATAGTCATCCCATGCTCCACGCATGCACACTATGTTTACCTATGGTCCTTACTTTGTGAAATAGAACAACTATAAACATTTCCAATGATACTTATTTCACAATTCCAAATCCTTATTGTAAGTGTGAGAATACCAAGTTCTTGCCACTTACTATAATCTATTAGATTCTAAGCTTATATGCAACGATCCTCTTGTAATGACTATGCACAAAAGTCATAGAGACTTGGCAACAGACATTACAAAGTATTCCCTTTGGACATTGGTTACTGGACCAATTCAATGGAAGCGAAGTCTTATATTCAAAGTACATTCCTTTGAACATCCTTCTTGCATAAAAGTTTCTAACTTACTCATATATTATTGATATCCAACTCCCACTATGGAAACTTTTCCATAATTTCCATATGACTGTCCATTCTTAAAAGAATCCTATCTATTCAGAATTATATCAATATGGTCCATTCATGACAATAATTCTAATTGCCCATAAGTGACCAACCCTTAGTGAACCTTGGATTCTCCTTAACAATTGTTTAACAACTTTAGTCATATATAGTTTTGGTCCATTTTACCTCTAAATGCCCTAGGCATTTGGAAAATTCAGAAGGCATAAATATTATAGCATATGCAATCGATCCTATACCAGAAGCATATGGGACACGATTCATAATGTCTTACATAAAGACCTGATACTTTACCAGTCTCTTGCTATAACATTTCCATATATAGATTTTCCTTATGTCGAATCTTTTCAACATAACATTCATATATGTCCTTGACTAAATTTGATTAAAATCTTAATCTAAACTTTTAGAATTGAAATGAAGTATACGTTCCTCTCCCTTAATTATAACAAAACAACTTTTCAAACTCTACAACTTTGCGGATTAAACCTTTTGTTTTCTATAATTAACATTGCTACCTCACAACACTAACCATAATAATTATGCTCCCACTAGCATAATAATTATTATCTTAGCATAACACTTATGCTCCCACTAGCTTTGACATGTACCCAGAAATATGTTGGACTTCTAGAAATCAATACTTATTAGCTTTCTTACCAAATTTTAGATTTCTAATATGAGACGCTTCGATAAGACTTTATCTAGGCTTCTTAAACTCATAAACCTTTCCTTAAATAGCTCACATGTGTGTCTAAACAATTCAGAACTTACAACAATAAGTTCCGAATGTTCAAACTATTTGCCATTTCTCATAATTCGAACTATGAAGATGGATGTCGTAATCATAATCGAATTTGAGAATGCAAATATCACAATTACTATCTCCTTAAAATCTACTTAGTGAAAGCGTTTCCTCACAATCATTTTCATGATCTGGAGAGAAACCTTATGACACTTAGATTTTAGAGTGTATGTGTTCCTATCCATGTGAATTTGTTATACCATAATCACAAGACAAGGTTAGTGACAAATCCAAACTAATATGGACTGAACATGTTCAATCTTAATTTCTTTCCACCTGGAAGCTTAAGGGCCTACCATTACTTCCAAGTTTTTATTTAAACAATTGAGAGCTCATAGAACTCACATGCATAGTCAACTTTAACTAGAATGGGCACAGAAACAAGAATATGTCAACACGATAGGTTAAAAACCTCAAGTCGTGGGCTAGTGATTAGCAATAGGGTTATTCTTGATTTGTTCTTGGATCTTTTCAGGACCTCTAAGACTCCCACTGACCTTTTGACATATAAGTTTCTCATTGTCAAGAACCATTACTTGACAATAAAATATTCAAGAGTTAGTGCGGTTTCTTATCAAGACAGACACTTCTGACAATCAGTCTTAGTTGATCTTTGTTTTATCCAAAAACATCACAACTTACCTATCTTAAATGTACAAGAGTAAGAAAAGATTATACTATACATTTGATATGTGTTATAAACCTTTCTTAAGATTATGTCAGTCAAGTCACAATCTTGGAGTATGACTCTAAGACTTGGTTTTGGAACGGAGTATGATTCACCTTAATTGATTTAACTGTTTCAACAATTCATCATTCCTCTTCTTAGCGATGCTTGTGCACTAAGGTGTCCTTAGAGGATCAATTGTGATATGGTCTTCATAATCATTAAGATGATCATAAAACACGATACTACAATACTCTCCTTTCCTTTCAGATTGGAGAAACTTTTATCTTTCTGCCTAATTTGATTCTTCTCATTCGGTCTGCTATACATTGAAACTTTTCCAATGATTCATAAATATACTTAATCTTGTAAGCATAACCATATTTACTAAACTTTAGTAAATTATGTCGAATAGTCTTATCGTTCTTTGTGTTGGACATGATCAGTGCATAACCAAGTGTACCCGATTCCCTAGTCCTTCACTTGACTCACATATACATGTGAACAAGGAATTAGTCTTAATTTCCCAAAGACGAAGGTTCTCATCCATCACACAATACAAGTTGCACAATTCCAAGTTTCTGGACAATTGAAACTTGGGTGATGAGAATCTTTCCTTATTTGGTAAATTATGACATTACCACAAGCGAAAAATCAAATCCATATTGCTAAAAATTGAAACATATAAACATCAATTTTCATAAATGCCATTGCAAGGAAATATAAATAAGATATAATCAAATTTTCTATTTACTTATAAAATGTGGAACACTTTTCCTTACAATGCAAGTACATATGAAAACTATGTTTCTAAATATTCCTAAGCAATCTATCATAACTCTTAGCATTAGCTCAAAAATCCGATCATCGAACCATGTGATCGAAATCCATCTCTTCGCGATTAGACTCAACATGCTTTTTCTTTAAAGCTTCCTTTGATTCTACAAAACATCAAAAAGTAATATTATCACATCATGTATTAAGAATCTACCAATAGGAACTTAATAGAGTTAGATATTGGACTTACCTTAAGCAGAGTCAAACTTTTTGACCTTACCATCCTTATGATCCTTTAGGTAGATACGGCAGCTTCGCAACCAATGCCCCTTCTCTTGGCAATAGAAACATATGGACTCTTTGGGAATGGTACACGTGACAATCTCAGACTTAGCCTCTCCCTTTCCCTTGGAAAGAGACATCTTTTCTGGACTTCCAATGTTTCCATTGTCATTGTCCATGGAAGTTTGGGAAGTAGATCTTCCAATCAAACTTGATTACCAGTGCACCAAAATATTTCTGATTCAGCAGCAATTAGCAAACAGGTAAGATCAAGAAGGGTCACGTCGCGGTCTATTATATAGTAGTCTTTAACAAACTGACTATACGACTTGGGAAGTGACTAAAGAACCAAGTCAACAGCCAACTTCCTTGACACAATGACTCCTAACATTCCCAGCCTGTCAATGTGTGACTTCATCTCCAAGACATGTGCACACAAAGACCTTCCATCTTGGTTTTTGCTAGCTAATAGGGTTTGAGTGACCTTGAACTTTTCAATTCTTTGAACTTGTGGGTTGGGGAGAACTATTGGAGGAGGTGGAGGAAGTGAAATTCCACTACATCATGAAGAAAAGATTAATCTTTCACCTTAATTTGCTTGTGGAATATCATCTTCATGAGGAAAGCTTTTTCCATAAGATTCAGGAAGACCATAGTTGTCTGACCTAGACTTCTATAATGGGAGATATTCAAGTTAGTTTATTTACATCCCTAATATAACACCCAACATGAAATATTAAGGCTAGGACCCAACACAGTATTCTACAATTTGGAAGAGGGATGTCGTAATCCAATTTTAAATATTTGAAGGTAGGTAAATGACGATTTACCAATTTCTATCATGAAAAACGAAATGAATTATTATGTTTTAAATGAATTGAAATTCCTAGATCCATTGAGATTCGTTGAACTTTTCAATGGCATGTTTAAATCTCGATTGTCCCCTTCAGGTTTGTGACTAGGATGCGGAGGATCACAAACAAGGTCTGAATAACCATGCAAATTAGCTTGGTACACTTAATGTTATAGATCACCTAATCAATGTGTTGGTTAACCACATACACTCCATTGATCTATGATTAACATCAAGCTACCCTTTGCTACACACTGTCAGTCCCATATTAGTGTGTCAGTTAACCACACGCGCTCCACTAACGACTTAACAAGGTGCAAAGTGCAATTTCATGGGTTAACACCAAATTCACATTTGTCCTGAGTAACTAAGATGGGGAATTTATAAATATTTAGTTACTTGGTATTTTCATTATACTTTTAATGAGAATTAATGTCTTATCCTACCCATTCGGCCAACGACCCTCCATCAGTCAAAGAAGCGGTGTGTGAGAGTGGACACCCATTAAACCGCCATTTTATATGCAGTAACCTTATACCACCCTTATAGATCGGCTTCGTGAATGAGGTCTACTAACGGTAAGACTCACTTTTAACATATACATACATACATACATACATACACACACACACACATATATATATATATATATATATATATATATATATATATTAGACTTTTAATTTTATATAGTACAAGGGTGTATTTTAAACTTTTAAAATACTTGGTGGTTTAGTCTATTAATAAATTAAACTCTTAATTTAATTAAACTTAAACCATGTTATTATGGATTTATTAAACTTCTCTTTTAATTAAACACTTTAATTAATTTAATAAAGTCCGTAAGGTGTAATTGAACTATTCAAAGCAACTAGGTTATTAAAAAACTCAAAATTAAAGCTATTTAATTAATTTTTAAGTTATGAACCTAAGAGTTGTATCTTTTGAAACTTTTCAATTATAAGACTTAATGTTTTCATAATTTAAGATTTTTCAAATACCAAAACTTGTGGGCAACTTTTGTAACTCTTGAAAACTTTTCATTTCCATAACTTATGAGCTTAATGTCATTTTAATGGATGAGACTTTTCATCATGTTCCATAACTTGAGGACAAGTTATGGAAGTAACTAAAAAAACATTTAGATCAATTTCAACAAATAAAATTATCATATAATTCATGATTAATCTAACTAAACTTATAAGGCAAGATAATTCATATCAACAATTTACAAGCAACTTTTTTTTATCATATAACCAAGGTTGTAGAAAATGTTAGACGTTAGCTAGTCGGTAGACTGGAGTCTAGAGATTAATCGGGGACCATTCATTATTAAGAAAATTATTCAAAAATTTATAAATATAACTTTATTCGTATGAATATAAATAAATAAGTATAAAAGTTTAATAATAAGTTTAACAAACACAACAATTTATCATCCAATTAATAAAAAATGTTATTCAAATTTTAATTTATCTTAAGAAAAAAAGTAAATTTTGGTATTTGTATGTTTGCAAACATAGAAATTATGAAAATTTTGGAGAAAAGATTTAAATTTGTTTAGATTTTTTTTATATATTAGTTGAACATTGAAATACTATGAAATTTTGAAAATTTTGGTTTAATATTTAAAAATTTGAAAATTTGAAAATTTAGCCGATTAGGCCGCCTAGGACCGACTAGAACCGTCTAGCTCCGACTTTGACCCCCTTTGACCAAAACCGATTAAGCCAACCTATTAGCCTTAATCCTATTCGGTTGAAGACCGCCTAGCGATTAATCCTCGATTAATCGGCCGCCTAGACCGATTTTTACAACACTGCATATAACCAACAATTAACTTAAAACTTTGACAGTTATCTTTTAATTGGAAAATGATCATCATTACCATATCAGAAAATACATTTTTTATGATTACAAAACAGTTTGTGGTAATGATCCTAAACTAATTCTGGCCAAAAACTCAAAATTTTGCAACCAGAGGCATCAACTCATCGAGTGCATGATCATGACTCGTCAAGTTGCCCTTTTACTGAGTGGACTCGTCGAGTCTACCAGTGGACTCAGCGAGTTCATCAGTCAGAGGCCAGAGAATCAATTTTTTCAACTTTGAAAAATAGCAAGCATCAAATATAACAGAAACATTCGTAGTCTCTAATACCACTGTTGGGTTTTATCACTATAACACTCCTATGGTGCACATGCAACCCTAAATGCTTTGGATCTCTGTTTTCTCTAATTATACATGCAATAAGATTTCCAAAGCATGAAGCCTACAAAATTTTGGTACATTAATCATAAAATCAAATTAGAAGAATACATATTTATTGTAGCTTGTAGCTTTTGGCCTTTCAAGAGCTTAGCACCTCAAGTGTGATGTCTCAAATGGTTGACAAACACCATGAACAAAGGGGGACTTTGAGAGAGATTTTTAGTCACTCCAAAATTAATTTCTCTCTTCCTAGAACTCCTAGGTGTCAATTTTAGCTTAGGGGTAACCTATATATATTGTAGGATTCCAAGCGTCATGGGTAAACCCTAATCCATACACTTGGGTTATGATCCATATCTCATGTGGGCTAACTCTTATGGATACTTACATAAACTTATCCCAACATGGATCAATAGCCCAAACAATATATATGTCACTGATTTACATAATCAGTCCCTGTTAATTTAATTAGTCTCTTTTGATCACAAAATTAATTCCAAATTAATTCTTGATCAATACTAATTAAAAAATATGATTTCATTTTAATATATTATACTTGTAATATATTAATAAATCATAAATAACCTCTTTCACAAATGTCCATCCTATCAAATTGTTCTGGTGAAGGCAACCCAAATGGACCATGCTACTCTCAGGTCGAGTACATACTTATTATAGTTATGGGGTTAGACACCAAATCCAAAAATTTACTCATCAAATCACGCACAACAACAAGTTTTATTTCACCAAGTTATTGACGCTTTTACGCATTATCAATACACACCAACTCGTAAACAACAACTCAAATATCTCAGTTTAAAGATTATACGATATTGTTGTCTCAGAATTACTCGTGATAAATTCCATGAAGTAATTCACTGAGCGTGGGTTTAATCCAATACTCAAATCCCCATTTCAAAAGTACTGATGAATGTTGTAGCAAACCATTGTTATGTCTAAACACTTAGACAATCTACAACCCAATTCATGACAGCCTTAATTCATTACTTACTTCCAAAGTATGATCGACTGTGGATATTTAAATAACCCAATTATTCGGGAAGTAAAACATGCAAAAGCAACACAATGATAAAAATTTGACAAAAGATAGTAAACAATACTTATAAAAATCTCCATTTTTTTAATCTTCAAATGTCAATTACATTTATTTATTTCTAGTTTCTAAATATCTATCTAATCACTAAACCTAATATCATCCTTCAGACCAATGCTCCTTGCGTGTTGAATATGCTTGATCATGCTAAGACCCTTAGGGATCGGCAGGATTCTCTTCTGATGATACCCTCCTAATGACGAGTCTCCCTTCTTCTACATGATGTCTAATAAAGTGATATTTTTCTGTTGATATGTCTTGATCTACCATGATCTATCAGTTCCTTGGTTAATGCAACCGCTTCTTCATTATCGCAGAAAATCTCTATAGGCTCCTTTATGGCTGGTACAACTCCAAGATCTCCAATGAAGTTCTTCAACCACATAGCCTCCTTCGATGCTTCGCTCGTGACAATGTACTCTGATTCATAAGTAGAATCATCCACAGTCTCCTACTTGGAACTTTTCCAAGTCACTACTCCTCCATTAAGGTAAGCACCCAGTCTGACTGAGAATGGAAGTTGTCTCTATCTGTTTGAAAGTTGGTGTCACTATACCAAGTCACTCTTAAGTCATCACTGCCACCAAGTACAAGGACCCAATCCTTAGTCCTTCGCGGATACTTATGGATGTTCTTAACCGCTATCCAATGAGCTTTACTCGAATTTCCCTGATATCGACTAACCATGCTCGAAGCAAAAGCCACGTCAGGGCGAGTACATTTCATAGCATACATGACCAATCCAATGGCGGAAGCATGTGGTACTCGACTCATTTCTGCTATCTCTGCATCAGTACTTGGACTCTGAATCGTACTCAGCTTGGTATTACTTTGGATAGGTAACTCCCCTTTCTTTGAATTCTCCATGCTAAAACGCTTTAGCACCTTATCCAAATACGTACTTTGAATAAGTCCAATTAGTTTTCTACTCGTATTTCTCAAAATCCTTATTCCAACAATATAAGTAGCCTCTTCTAGATCCTTCATAGCAAAACACTTTCCAAGCCATGACTTAACTTCCTGCAAGGTTGGAACGTCGTTTCTTATAAGTAGTATGTCATCAACATACAATACTAGGAAAGTCATTGTACTCCCAGTAGCTTTCACATACACACAAGATTCATCTTCATTTATAGAGAAGCCAAACTCTTTAACCTTCTCCTCAAAACCAAGATTCCATTTACGAGAAGCTTGTTTCAATCCATAGATTGATTTCTCAAGCTTACACACTCTATTGTTGTATTTAGCATCCACAAAAACCTATTCGCCGACTCATGTAAAGATCTTCAGCCAACTTTCAATTAAGGTTAGTTTTCCTCACTATACCCGTGGGTCGAAGGCACTAATGTCGGTAGACCTGTCAATGGGTCGGGTTTTGACCCTGATTCGCTCTAAACCCAAAATATTTTTTCAAGTTTGGATTTTATTTTTCAATACGTTTATCCGTTTATAAACCATACCCGTTTGACCTTTTATTAAATGGGTTGGGTATGGATCATTCTTGATTCATTCTACTTATAACCCGCTCTATTTAACACACACATATATATATATATATATATATATATATATATATATATATATATATATATATATATAGAGAGAGAGAGAGAGAGAGAGAGAGAGTTAGGTTCAAATGTTCTTACTATCTATTGTGTGCAAGTAGGATTGACCCTGAATCAATCGTTTTAGTTATTTTAAGAAAGTAATTAATACATATTAAATGTTGAATATTTAATTAATACTCATTGTATCTTCAACATGTAATATGCATTAATTACTTTCTTAAAATAATAAAATGATTGGTCCACAATCAATCATATATACACACAATAGATAATTAGAACACAATAACATAACCTTATATATATATATATATATATATATATATATATATATATATATATATATATATATATAGAGAGAGAGAGAGAGAGAGAGAGGTTCAGGTGTTTATTCTATGTATTGTGTTATTGTGACATCCCCAAAATCTCGGCCAGAAAAGACCGATTTTCATTTATGCTTTTAAAATATTTTCAGAGTAAATCCTTTTGATTTGAAAGGGTTGCGGAATTTGTTCCCAAAAACAAAACATGATAAAACAATGTTTACCAAAGCATTTCATAAAAGAAATGTATTTTTCATTATATAATCAAAACTCGGGGTGTCATGTTCCGATACAGACCAATAAGCATAAACGAATACATTACAAGTCATTCAACAAATATAAACATATGCAGACTTGTAATCAAAACAACTAATGGTTCATCCATCTCATGCCCTTGCGCCACTTCCTGTAATACAATTAAAACTGAGTGGGTCAGGCTTGGGAGCCTGGTGAGCATATAGGGTTTTCAACCCACAATAAATAATCATATTTAATTTTCACCAACCAACAATAACCCAATTACCCATTCCCGTTATTCTCACTTTATGTCCCTAAAACAACTAACACAAGGGACCTAGTCTAAGAATATTTCATCGGGGCGACAACACATGCTTCGGGGGTACCTCAGCAATATAAGTCAAATAAGGCAACCATGAGGGGGATGGAGTACAGCAAATGAACACCCGAGTTTATTAACACCTACAGGTGGCGAACCTGCTAATGTTCCCACAAGACTGTCTAGAATAGCCAGTGGTCGTCATCTAAACTCCACTAGATGACTCAATCAAACAACAACGAGGCCTCTCATCTGTTTATTACACACCAACTATCTACCCATGTTCTACCCAACATATTAGTAGATAAAATATACATTTTTATACATAGTTTTGAAAACCTGTATAGCATGCTTTAATCAACACATAATCCACATAACAGATGAGGCACACACACACACATAGCACATATCTCATAGAGAATAAATCATATCTATGAGATAGAAGATAGTGAATACACATTCACACATAACACAACCAAATATATACACATAGCACGTATTTTATTTAAAATACTTCATATTGTTGTATTTGGAAGAAGGTAACTACACACTCACACTTATAAACAACAATATACTTAATACACTCGAACCAAACTTGTATTATTATCGTGTTTATGAAAGGTAGTATACACTCACTTGATCAGAAGATGATCGGACAGCACTACGACTTGCAGAAGTAGTAATCCTCAGCAGATCTAGAAGATCTCTTCAAAAATCGAACTTCTCGCGGGCAGAGCTTCGGCTCGTGAACCGCACTTCTCGGGATCTTCGGGATCTCGGGACTTGCCTCGGGGCTCGAGTATGATACCGGGGCTTTGGGGTATTTCTGCCACGCAAAACGATGCAAAACGGGAGAGAGAAGAGAGAAAATGAACAAAAGAATCGGCTGCCTTCGGATCCTATTTATAGGAGGCTGGAGCCTCGGAGTACGCAGGGCGTACTGCGTTACGCGGGGCGTACTGCCCAAAACGTCATTGCTTACGTATCCGAAGCCACTTGCTATGAGTGTCGACACCTTCGGAGTACGCGGGGCGTACCTCGGATCAGATCGGTGACTCGCCTTCGGATAAGGCTTCCGAATTTTGATTTAAATTTAAATACAAAATGATTAATAAACTTCGGAAATTCATAACTTCTTCATACGAACTCCGTTTTCGACGTTCTTTATATCCACACGAAGGTGAGACTACGCTCTACAACTTTCGTTTAGACTCCGTCGGCTAATTTTGACTTTATTTTTATTATTTATTTTTAATAGGCCGCGACAGACAAACTTCGTTATAAATTCATAACTTCTTCGTTTGACGTCCGTTCTCGCCTAACTTTTTATCGCTTCGACACCAACAATGAGATCTTCGATTATCATTTAGATTGCTTCGGCTAAAAACCCCTCGATCTCAAATCGAGTAAAACAGGCTGCATACTGCTAAGCCGAAACTTCGCTAAATCATAACTTCCTCATACGAAGTCAGATTTGGGCGCTCTATATATATTCGGAAACCTCGTTTCAACTACTACAACATAAATCAAAGTTATTAAGTTTATTTTACACTTAAATTTTAACGCTTATTTTTATTCTTAATTAATCAAACCACATAATTAAGCAATTAAGCACAAAACACAAAATACTCAAATAATACGATCTTATTACTTCAAAATGGGTTACAAAGGTTAACCTAGACTATTACATTGCTAAAAGTGGCAAGCCCGGAAACACAGGCGTTACAGTTATTGTGTGCACAAATATAGACCAATCATTCTTAAAGGGTATTAATGTAATGTTACTATATAATATATATTTTCCCAGTTAATTAAGGTGTGATTGATATCAATCAAATTCCTAAATATAAGGCTATTAAATATGGATATTATCAACGAAAATAACATATATATATATATATATATATATATATATATATATATATATATATATATATATATATATATATATATATATATGCATCGTATACGTTTTAGTCGATTGCAAATTCATCTTTCATCATCTTCATATCAATAGTCTTATTCTGATATTTCATTAATGGATGTATATTGTTCATTCACTTTTTTATCTTGATATTTTTGAATAATCGTTTATCATATGCAGATAAATTTTGTTATATTCATTGTTCAGAATAATCTTTCATTAGATTCATATCATATTTTTTTTTCAGAACAAAGATAATATTGATAACAACAAGAAGGACTTTTCTGATAACAATGAACGGAATGTCAATCAATGTCAAGTGCATCAAGATCGGAAGAAAATAAGAAGATGTGGGATTTGTTTTGGTGTTGGTCATGATAGGAGGAACTGTCCTCAAGCAAGGATCAAGAGAGAGTAGATGTTTACTTCGTCAACATATTTTAGGAATCGAATAATGTTTTCAATTTAGTCTTTTCGGAGTTTATGGATTTTTATTTCAGTATAATAATTATATGGATTCATGAATTATAGGGTTTCTCCTTGTAACTTTATGTTTTCATTCAATTAATATTAATAATTTTCATTTTGAGTTTGATTAAAAGTTCATACATTTTCTTACTTATCATATGATTACAGATATATGCACATTCTGTTATAATGAAATAGATAAAAAGTTCTAGAATGTAATTGTTGATTACAAAGATACAAAATAAACAAATAGACAATTATTATTATTCGTTTAGAATAAGTGTTCCCAAATTCGTTTTTACTTAATGATTAATCAAAAATTCCATTAGAATTTTTATTATCAATTTTTTACAGAATGTTAAGTTGTATTACAATTACAATATACAGATCAAACACGAGGAAAAAAATGTATTGTTATTCTTATTTAATACATTCTTACAGAATAAGAATGTTGTATAATGATACCGTGTTATAAGCATGTATCTGTTCATTTGTACGACAATATACAGAACAAATGTGTGAGAAATCATTTTTTTGTAAATGTTGTTTCAAATATTCTCATATAACAACATTCTTGTAATAAACATTCATTTGTTGGTATATGAATTTATGCCATAATTAATCATTAATCGTTTGTAAACTCATAAAAAAAGTTTTTTTTTAAAGTTTGCTGAACAAATTTATTAAATGTCTAATTCAAAACGCAGGATATGTCGAAGTATTATCTATGGAATTTATTATATTAGGAATGTGAATATGTCAAATATTTTAGAATATCATGATTAAGAATATGATTTTCTGTTGATTCTTATCTTTACAATGCTTATAAAATTTTAAAAAACTAAATAATTGTTAACAATGAATGCAGATATCACGCCTTTTTAGTTACATATCAATTACACGGTTTCTCATTTGTTAATATATACTCAATTGGCTCGAAGTTTGTAATATTGAATATATTTTGGTGTTTCCAATCAACTCGTCTTCAATCGTGCTGTAACTTATATTATGGATGATACAGTATCAGATGGTGATGATCATATTCATGATCAACATGAATATCCTATGGATTGCGCACATGATTATGAAGATTTCGGGTTAGCTGATCATGATTCTCTACATAATATGGATTTTCAAATACCCGATACTAAATTTAGGTGAATTTACTTTATAAGTTTTTATACTTCCGTATTTTATAATAATAATTTTGATATTTTATATTGTTTTTTGCAATATAGCCTAACTTGCACTTGCAAAGATGAGCATCCATTAGAACATATTCAAGATCAGATGTATGGCAATTCTGAATATCATTTCGGTGATTGTAGTAGTCATAAAGAGGCAGAAAACGAACTCGAGTTCAATGATTATGAGGCAGATTATAATATAGACGATGATAACATTGATTTTTAGAAAGGTTAGTATGTGAATAAGTAAAAATTTTAATAAAATGGATTAATTATTTGACAGTTTTTTAAATTTTTTTCGCCTGGTGGATCATCTTATAGGCGATGCAGAACAATATCATGTTACACATGATTATGTTTCTCCTGGTGGATCATCTTATTGGATTCTTGTTGTTTCAGACCACATCAAACCTAAAATCAATTCAATTTTTGATTCATACAGAGCAGCATTATCAATGTACTACAATTACACATCATTAGCAGGCTTTGATGTCAAACTTGGACCTATTAGAACCACCGAATCCAGCATTATAATACAACGACAGTTGCTATGCAATCAGGAAGGTAAACCAAGAACAGATAAAGTCGATACTTTAGACCCTCAAAAAAATAAGATTCAGAGAAGGAAAGACTCATTTAGGCGTGAATGCAAAGCCAAAATTGTTTTTATTCTAGTACATGGTACTAATAAATATATTGTTGTTGAATTTGTCGAACAACACAATCATAAGTTGTTTGGTAAGGACAATATGTTTTTGTCTCGTACAAAGAGGAAACTTGATTATTCACAAGAGATCTTTATTCACAATTTGTCAAAGTAAAATATTGGTGCCTCAAGAGCACATAGATTGTATACTGGACTTCAGGGTGGTTCTGACATTCGCGGTGGGTTGGTTTCTGATTTCAAGAACAGTACTAGAAATCTCAATTCTTACATAGGTTCCAGGGATGCAAAATTCCTTATAGGGAAGATGCTGGAAAGGAAAAAAAGTATATGAAGTTTTTCTTTTGATTTTAAAGTTGTTGAGAAAAAATTGAATGCTATTTTTTGGGCTGATGAAACCTCAAAGTACAACTACAATGCTTTTGGAGACGTTGTTTTTCTTGATGCCACATTCATCATGAATAAGTATTCTTACATTCTGCAATGTTTTCACATATGTTTTCTTGCTTCCAATAATGCATAACAATTTTTTTATTTTAAAATAGATATGATATGGTTTTTGTACCTTTCACTGGGATAGATAATCATAAGAAATGTGTGACTTTTGGTGCTGGACTTTTGAGTAGAGAAGATGGTAGTTCTTACTCTTGGCTGCTTACAGTATTTTTGAAAGCATTCCAAAAACAACCTACGCTTGTTCTTACAAATCAAGATCCAGCTTTAATCAAGGATGTTAATCAAGTATTTCCAATGTCTGCACACAGGTTTTCTATGTGGCATATTACAAAAAAAACTTCCAAACAAGGTGAATATTTTTTTATATTCAAAACAATGTCAATATGTTTACCTTGTTAGTGCATATCGTTCAATCAGGATTTAATTTTTCTCAGAACAAACGATACGACTAAACTACATTTAAAAGGTGTGTTCTGATAGAATAAAAACTAAATTCTGCAAGAATTCATCTATACACCATTCATACCCTTCATTCGTTGTTTAACAGATTTATATATTTTATACCAATATATATTTTTTAATTTTTTCCAGATAACATCTGAACTAGCCACAAACTCAGCTTTTCGAAAGCGTCTTCACTCCATAATTTGGAATTCTAAGCTGGAACCACATGTTTTTGAAAAGGAATGGAAATCTTGTTTACATGAGTTTAACAATTCAAATAACAAGTGGATGCAAGAGATGTATGGGTTGCGTAGAAGTTGGGTACCTGCATTCTTCAAGGACATACTGATGTCTGGTCTTATGAGAACTACATCATTGTTGGCAGGCCAAAATTGATCGTTTCAGAACAACACCCTTACCGGTTCTTATCTTTTAATGTTTATGATGACATTTGAGGGTGTTATGGAACGTCAAGGGCGTAATCAAGTTTTAAACGACTTTAACACTGCTACAACAGTTCCTAGATTCATCACATATAGTCCAATTAAACCACATGCTTCAAAAGTCTACACTCGTAAAATTTTCTATCAAGTGCAGAAAGAGATTTCTGATTCCGACAAAACTTGTTTCCAGATGAGTGTTACTTTTAATAATGGTGTTGACACTATTATTATTTTGTAGAAGCAAAAGAACATAACAACAAGGCAACCATCAAGTCCTGTTGTTGATGAAAAAGTTGAGGAATACCATTATGATTCTCTTACAGAGGATACCCGATACATGGTACGCTATTTCATTACCACCACATACTTATTTTTTTTAATCAAACAACAAGAATTTATAACTAAAACTCTTATTTTATCATACATATTCCAGGTTACACACACTCAAAAATAGATGGCTCATACAAATGTACCTACATGCATTTTGAACATGTCGGTCTTTTGTGTAGGCACATATTCGTATTGAACAGATTCCTGAAGAATACATTATGAGACGGTGGCGTCGGGATGTTGTTCCAACAGAATTGCTTAAAGGGTGTTTTTCTAATTCTTTGTTAGACTCTAACTCTGACATGACGGATATTGAATTTTGTCTCAAATTTAGATTATTGCGTTTCATTTTTAAGCCATGATGCATCGAAGTTGAAGTCATATCTTGAAGAGTTGAATAAGCTGAAGAAAAAATTTGTAGATGACTGTCCAGCCCCTGAGATGCCATCAAGAGAATCGTTCTACAACCAGATCATCAGCGTACAATTAACTAATGATGCTCCCGGTATTGACAACTCATCGGATATTCGTAATAAGGGAACTGGCAGTTGTGGTAAGAGATTAAAATACAAGAAAGAAATGCTGGAAAAAGCATGTTCGAAGCCTAAGCGAAAGTGTGCTTTATGTAAACAGCTGGTTAACCATGATAAACGTAACTGTCCGCTTAAAAAACGTGACTAAGTAGTATGCTTTACATGTAGGTTTTGTTTTAATTTTATGTTACATTAAAAATTTTTCGTTCTCCAATGACTTCATTTATTGATTACAAATTTCATAGTCTTTAATATAATTTTCATATATTGCTATATGCATTCCACTTTACATATATTCTTTCATAAATTCACAACCATTTCGATTTTTACATATATTGTTATATGCATTCTACGAGAATATATTGTTATATGCATTCCACTTTACATATATTCTACCAGAATACATTGTTATATGCATTCCACTTTACATGTATTGTTACATGCATTCCACTTTACATATATTCTACCATAATATATTGTACCAATAATTATAACATTTTTTACCCACGACGAAAGTGTACACCAACTAGTATCAAACTTCCACAACAAATGCATATAATAATTACATTATCGGAAAACAAAACTTAACTATTTTTGATTCATAGATTATAACATTTGATTCCACAACAAATGCATATAATAATTGTACCAGAATATATTCTACAAATAATTATAACATTTTTTGCCCACGATTAATGTGTACACTAATTAGTATAAAACTTCCACAACAAATGCATATAATATTTACATTCTTGGAAAACAAAACTTACATGTATTTGATTATTAGATTATAACATTTGATTCCACAACAAATTCATATAATAATTCTACCAGAATATATGGTACAAATAATTATAACATTTTTTACCCACGATTAATGTGTACACTAACTAGTATCAAAGTTCCACAACAAATGCGTATAATAATTACATTCTTGGAAAACAAATACTATCTTGTACCAAAAAAATTATAAAACTAGTAGAACAAATATCATTCACATTTAACTTTCTCCCGAGAACACATTAACATACTTCACCAGGCCTAATATTTATAACAAAATAAACCATTATACCAAAAGTCATTCAACATAAACCATCCTGCCATTAATAAACAATTTCCCCAAAACGAACAACACTAAAACAAAATAAAGGAACATAACATACTTCAATTCCTAAAAACATAGACTTAAACCAAACATAATAACAATAGTCTTTCAACACAACCATCCTAAAATCATAAAAATCCCATCTTAGAATCGACGCCTTCCACGTCTCTGCTTCTCCCTGATTTCTTTCACTTCATTCATCACAGCCAATTTCTGCAATGGATCGAGCCTCTCATACTCTTCTGCATCTTTCTCCAACATACTTTTATGCTAGTTGTACTCCGATTTCATAAGCCTTGCCATGTATTTGATTCTTAGGTTATTTAAAGCAACTACATCACTCTGTTTTTTTCCTGTAAAACCGCAATCCCAACGCCCTTCATTTTCCCCCATATATGACTCCATATGCCTCATAAGATATACTCCACAGTCTGATCCTTCTTTCTCTACTTTCCATGGCATTTTCATTACACGAGCTTTAATCTTGTTGAAAATTGTTGACTTTTGGTAATTCTCTGTTTTTAAATAGTTCCCAAGCCATGTTTTCTGCGATACAATACAATCAATTAACAATACACTAATAAACTCATGTTTTTTAAATATTATAAACAATAAAACTAAATCATACCACACAAACGTGTTTTATTCCATAGATGTCCTCAACATCACCATTTCGGTTCACATGGTCTATAATATAGTAAGTTGGAACCCTTAGATCAAAGCATATCAGATAATACTTACTCTTATCAACTATTTGGAAGAAAACTTGGCATAAAACAAATTTAAAACAATATGCTAATTTGTTATGTTAGGGTTGTAATCGATAAAAACAATAGTTAATTAAATTACCAGTCCAATATCTTTAAGCTTTTCCGGTTTTGGTAGACTTTTAAGGTGTAGTATCAACATTGAATCAAACAAATTTTTAGTTCTATCAGATGACATTGATCCACCCAATATCTCTTCTGCCTGTACAGATTAAGAAATCAATCAAAACAACACATATTATTGGACTTGAACTAAATTAAAATTCAATACTAACCAAAAAATGTGTCGAAGAAAATCCTAGAAACCGATCCTACATCCCTTAGTTCTTCCATTTTGTTGAGTAGTGATGACCAACAGTCAATGATTATCGCATGAATAAACGTGTTGCTTTTAAAATGATATGTGAATCCTTGATGCAACACATGACCGCTCCCAATGTTCCATATCTCTTCCCTAGTCAACAATTATAAAATGATCAATCATATAACACCACATTTTAAAAGCAAACCACAAAATTATATTATTTAACTAACCCATAATCTCTTTTTGATGCAAAAACTGAATTGTATAATGCCATTTCATCCTTCTTCACTTTGTCCCCGATTTTCACAATCCTTTCAACAAAAGGTGATTTTCCATCTCTCTTCCCCCTTTTTCCATTGCCATCATCTTCCTCACATACTTCAACTGTTTCCAATATTTCTTTTCCTCTTTTTTTTCTTTTTTATAACTTTCCAACACAACATCATCTGTCATTTTAATTATTGTCGCCAACGCTTCAGGCTGCTCCAAGAATTGTGAACATGTTAGATTGTCTGTATTAACTACCTTTTCCACATTAGGTGTACTAAAACCTCCACCATCATCATGAATATCCCCATCAACTACCAATCCTTTAACTGGAGAGAATTGTTCTTCCTTACCACCCTCTCACTCTCCTTTTTTTTCTATGACCATCAAAACCAGCTTCATTACTATTCATTCCTCCATTATCTGCCTTATTCACATCCTTGAACAATTCTTGATTTTTTGTACCACTCCTTCAATATCAAGCTGTCTGGGAATTTCTCAATTCCATTTTTAGAGCTTTTTCAATATTCTTGTTCTCGGACAATATTATTCCATAGCTACTCTCTATAACAGCTACGTATGGCTGTAAGTTTTATTTTAACAAATCAGAAAAAAAAATTCTGATAGAATTAATCTTCAACATACATATTACCTCACTAACATTGTGACACAGAATACAACTTAAATCAGTTAAGTGTGTATAAATATTATGTAAAATCAGTTTTATGAAATTATAAAACACAATGTAGATTCTGGAAAATCAGTTTATGAAATTCTAATTTACATTAAACTCTAATTACCATGAAATTCTAATAGAATAAAAGCCTTACGTCCTCATCCCCATACAATCTCATTAGCCCATCCGACATTTCATCTTCATCAACCATTTCTTCATCACCATCAATATTTTCAAAGTCTTCTGGTAGCTGTCTACCAAACCCCCCAACACTAATTTCCAACTTCTCTATTTTTTCAAGAATAGCACCCGTAACATTCCTAACAAACGGTAACCTCTTAACTATCTTCAATCCTGTAAACTTCATGCTATATAAATACACCAGCTACATAAAAAAAAACTTCATCAATTAGTTCATTAAACATATACTATTATACATTAACGTAAATATCTATTCGAGATACCAAAATTACCGTCAAAATGAGTATAGGTCCACTGTAATAGCATGTCTTATCATCCCTTCTCCACAGCTGCTTTCTGCTGACCAAGCAATCTAGAATATACTTGCACCAATCTATTTTAGAGAAGTCTTTTACCGTGACCAACTTTTTCAGAACATTTATTTGATTGGTACCACTCAAAGTTGATTCCACAAATGTGTTAATGAAAAGGGTCAGAAAATTCAGCCTAAACATAAGACTGTCTTGCTTTGTTTTTTTGATCCTTTTCGGGTATTCTTCCCCCATTAAACCCATTTTTATCATATTGACTTTTCCATTCTTGCAGAACTTGATTATCTTTCTCACAACTAGTCATGCTCAAGAAGTCTTCCCCTTCATTTGGTAAACCCAACATGTCATGCACTGTGTCTTTCGTAATTGTTATGACCATATTCTCCAGAACTAAACGGCTACTATTTGGATCATAGTGATCTAACAGATAGTAGTTAAGTAACCCCGAAGCAGTGTCCATGTCAATGTTCAGAAGTGAACCAAAACCCATACACACAATCCCAGTTTTTTGTACAAGGGACATTACTTTGATAGCTACACTAATCCTACCAGGAGTCATCCTAGTTGCAAGTCTTCTATACCCTTCTGGATGGTCCTTGCTTACCTTTCTGACCTTCTCCTCTTTTGTTTTGATATTAACATTTTCATGCCTTATTGTTCCCTTCTTTCTCTTTGGAGATTTCTTTGAATGTGCATCATTCACTACCTTTTTTCTCTTTACAACATTTTCTATATCTTCCATTTGCACACCAAAATTTTCCTTTTCATTGTTTTTCTTTGACCCACTCATACTCCCCAAAAGTAACACATTTAGACTTCTTGGTTTTTCCTTTCACCACTTGCTTCCAAGGATTTATTACTATCCTTAGCAGGTGTACTTCTCGCGGAACCTTTCCTTTTCATCCTTCCAACAACTGTGTTATCACTTGGTATTTTCTCTTCTTTATTTTTGTTAACATCTGTTCAATCACATAAACTTAATTACTCACTTTCTACTAGAACATGAATAAAATAATTAATGTTATACCAGCATTCTCATAATTAAATTCTATAAATAAAATAATTGATGCTACCTGATTTTCCAGATTCTACATTGTTCTTTGCATGTTCTGATCTTGAAGTTTTTTTTCTTCTGTTTCTTTGTTTTGCTTGATCCAATAATATTTCTATCAATTTGCTCACTTCTGACACCTTCTGCTTCATATTCTGGAAGAATGCATTTCATAAAGAAAATATATTAAATACATAAATATTCTGAAAGAATGCATTTTAGAACACCATTACAAAAACAGAAAGCATTCTAACATATTATTTATACACACTTAACATGTTCCCATTCTTAATGAATATAAACACAAAACCTTACTCTTATTCTATGAGAATATGACTCATAGACACAAAACATTACTCTTATTCTATGAGAATATGTTCAAACACAAAAGCATGAATACAAACACAAACCTTACTCTTATTCTATGAGAATATGTTCAAACACATACCACACTACCAACACTTAACATGTACCTTATAAAACCAGAAATCATTCTAACAGATTATTTACACACAGTTAACATGTTCCCATTTGTTAATGAATATAAAGACAAAACCTTGCAATTATTCTATGAGAATATGATTCATAGAATCTACACAAATGAAGTAAACCAACAAAATCAGGGGATTAAATAAAAAAATAACTAAGAATTCTTAAACAAAATCAAACATATCCAACACTACCAACAGTAGAAGAAAGTATTTTAAATATGCTCAAAAACTTGAAGAATGCATTTCATATGACCATTACAATAACAAAAATCATTCTAACAGAATATTTCTATACACTGAACATGTTCCCATTCTAAATTAATACAAAAACAAAACCTTATTATTATTCTATGAGAATATGTTCAAACGCAAACAACACTACCATTCTCAATTAAGATAAACACAAAACCTTAATATTACTCTATGAGAATATGATCATACTTTCTATACAGATAAAGTAAACCTTCAAAATCAGGGGATTAGAACTATAACTAAAAAAATATTTATTTTTCCAAAAAAACGAAAACCATGAAAAAAAACTTACAAACAATACCTTCAAAAAAAATTCAAGAACATCAAACACATCACAGTTTTATGAAATTTTTTAAAAACTAAACTAACAACTCTTAAAAACAAAATCAAACACAAACAACACTACTAATTTTAACAGAAAAGATGTTAAATATGTTGAAATTCTGGAAGAATGCTTGTTTCGCATATCAGTTACATTTAACAAAAAATTATCGACTTTTAAATCCCCAATTTCATAAAACCCTAATCTAAAAATAACCCCTTTTTAAACTATTTCGTTCTTTTTTACTTAAACTAACTAATCATCCACATGCAAGTGCTTAATTTGTAGAAAATTCCAAAAGAATGGTGTGCACTCAAACGGTTTCCTTAAAAAACATATTTATTAAAAAAATTACCTATAGGTGGAGCGACGAAATCATCATCGTCTTCATCTAGATTCAACGTTGTTTCTTGTGTGTTCTTAAATTTCGATTTGAAAGAACTCGTCCTTGTATTCCTCATTGCACTGCGATTTCTTTTACTTCAAACGATCACAACGTAATTTATGTGATTAATCTTCAAGAATCGATCATTTTATATAAAATACACAACATAATCCACCGATTTTTGGGTTGAGTAGAGAAGATATAGTTTGATTTTGTGTTCCGATACAGAGGGTAATGGAATCCGGGTGCATGCGATGTTATAGAGATTATGCGGGTAGTTTTCATCAATTTATTCAGTTTCATATTTTAATGGAGAGGAAAATGTACACTTATACCTTTATTCAACCATTATCTTTAATTGAACACCCATTATCTTTAATTGAACACCCATTTTCATTTATTGTATATCATTTAAATATTAATCATTTTCTTTTAGAATTTAAATAATTGATTGGTCCACAATTTTGCATACAATAACACAATAGATACTCTAAATAGAATAACCTAAGCCTATATATATATATATATATATATATATATACATATATATATAGAGAGAGAGAGAAGGAAGGAAGGAGAGAGAGAGAGAGAGGGAGTTAGGTTTATATATGAACCCTAAATACTGTGTGAATGTATGACTTAATATCAGCCATCGATCAACTTCAATCTCTCTGAAGTAAATCCGGAATATTAAAATCAATAAAAGCTTTATCTAAAATTAAAAAACCGATATATCAGGCAATTGAAGATGCGTTATATTTTTTAAATCGGTTTCTTCCGGTTCATCTTATTCGTTTACTACTTAATCACATCGTAAAAATATCTTTATCCTCCATTAGAATCGATTTGAAGAAACTTAAAATAATTATTGTATTTTTTTATTAGTTTTTATAAATCAATTTGCAGTAAAAACGAATCACGATAAATATTTCTCAATGCGATTCAGGAAAAGAGAAAGACTCAAACAAGTCAAAATTTTTGTATTCTTTCTCATGAAATTTTATTGGGTTTAGGTTATTGTACAATTGCAATCCCAGGAAACCATGTTTTCGTTCACATTCTTAAAGAATAGGTAAATGGTAGATTATAATATTTAACTTATTTTTCATATTGAAATTCTTTGATAAATTAAAATATTTACGTACTTATTTATAAATTCTTAAGGAATTTTGTAATCATTTTATAGGGTTTATGATTTTGTAAAGTTATGATCACTTGAAACCATGTATTCATTTGATATGTGAATTCTACATTCACATTTTTTGAAGAATGGGTAAACAGTAGAGTATACTATTAATTTAACTCATTTTTATTCAATTTTTTTAAAAATTGATAATATTTACGTTCTTGTTTAGCAATTCTTAAGGAATTTTACAAAAAATTACAAAGAATTTATGTTTTTTTTTCTGCCTTGTATTACTTTTTGAAACGTATATTCTTCAAGAATAATATTGGAAAAAAGTACTTAAGCATTCTTATAGAGATACTGATGTTAAATTTTTATAGTAGTATGACTTTTGTATATATTGCAGTGTATTATTCCATTTTTGAGTATGGAAATCGTATTTCATGATGGTTGCTTTAAGCCCTTCATTGGATATAAGAAAGTAGAAAAAAGGAGTTGGTTATGGGTATAGAGAAGCCATGTTACATTTGGATTGAAGGATCTGTAAATACATACTATGAGAATACGGTTATTGAAACATGTGCAAGCGTTAATAGAAAGAGTTATTGTAAGATTTGCAAGTAGTTAATTGATCTTGATATGAAGATTTGTCCAGGAATAAATTTAAGTGTCATCTTTTGAATCATATTTATGTGACGTATGTAATGATTAACCCAATATAAAACTGTTATGTATTCTATAAAATGTTGTTAAAAATTGTGTTTAATGTGTGTATAATTATATATTACATAAACTTTACTCGTAACTGTTATCTAGTTTTATAGCCTACTATATGAAACATATTCTTAAAGAATTATACTAATATATGTCCAATGTGTTGTATTAAATAACATGTTACAGCTATAGAACAATTCCTAATTGTAAGTGATTATATATCTCTTGGTGAGACAAATTACTATACACCTCAAACCAATGAAGATGTAATGCCTAAAATGAACGGCATAGTGGATTCCAAATTATTGATAATAGTAATAATCTAGAAGGTGATATTTACATGATTATCTATGCATATTATTGAATTTGATCATCTTCTAATCATATGCTTATGTATTGTATATATACATCACCGTTAGAATTATGTTATTGAAATTCATTGCATCTAATTTTAGTGCTATTATATGAAGATTATGATTGCATAAATTCTTCAAGAATTTCTTCACTTGTGTATAAAAAAATTATGGTCCTATTATACAAAAGGTTATGGTCCTACAGTGCTAGAACACTTCAATTCTTCAAGATATTTTTAGTTGTATAAATAATGAAAGAATGAAATATCTCAAAACCATTTCTGAATCCTAAATTCTACAAGAATATTTTATTTGGTTATAAGTTAAACCGATTCTTAACCTAAATTCTACAAGAATATATTTCGATGTTAAGTTAAATTGATTCTTAACATTAATCCTTAAAAATCAAGTCAAAATAAAAAATAGAACATTATATTCTTCAAGAATTTGTGATTCTTACTTTTCATAAATATTTGATTATTTTTCCTGAAAACGTATGATTCTCATAGTCATTATATATGTTGATTTGTATTAATTTTTATTTATTTTGATTTAAATTAATTATTTTGAAATAGTTGCCTTAAATGTAGGTAATATTTATTTCTCTCTTAATTAAATGTCTTACTTTCTTTTCTAAGTAAATGCTACTCTATATTAATACTATGCACCACAAGATCATAACCCTTCATTTCTTTCGATCTAATGTTCAGAATTCGGTCATATATTCATATATATATATATATATATATATATATATATATATATATATATATATATATATATATATATATATATATATATATATATATATATATAGGGGTGAGATCGATTGAGAACTCATAGTTTCCCGAGAACTAAAAGTGGAGCATTATATCAAAATTAACTCATTAAGGGCATGATCGTAATCTTACCGATCTCTATTAATGTTTTTTTTATTGGACAAAATTAACATAATAAATCAAATTTCAAAATTTTTTTTTAATAATTTTTTTAAAAAAAAATATAGTTTCTTTAATTTGTTTTAGAAAACATGAATTTAAAAAAAATGGAAAAAAGTAATTTTTTTTAGATAAACTTGCAAAAATGGTCCCTGTGGTATGCATTTTTTTGGGGTTTCAGTTCAAACCTCAACTTTTTTGGATTCATGGTCCTTTTGACCTAGTTTGTACGTAGAATTGGTCCCCCGAGTTAACTGCCGTTAAGTTATTGTTGTTAACCCCTCATGTGCCTCCCTGATGAGGGTATATTTGTCTTTTCAATTATAAGGGACCATTTTTGTAGCTAAAAAAATATATCCCCCTTTTTTAAAAAAAATTAATATCTATTTATTTATTTTAATAATTAAAAAATAAAAAGGTCTCTCTCTCTCTACCAAAAACACAGTCAAGAACATATACATACATACTCCATTTTTTCTTAATGATGGTCCCTAGAATCGATTTGTGTATGGGTTTTGTTTCTGCAAATCGATTTATGGGTGTATATTCATCTACAATTTCGATTTGTGTCTTTGTGTGTTTTCATTTTTGAAGGTATGTCTGGGTTTTGTTTCAACCACCATGTCTAACCTTGGTTTTCAGATTCGTAATAAATGTGGTTTTCAGATCGAGTAAGGAAAGAAACAAGTGAGGCAAACGATTGGAGTCTCTGGCAATGGCTGGCAATTGTAAAGAGGGGTGACGTTGATCTCCGGCGAGCCGTCCTTCACTGTTCCTTTTCCCGATCTGGCATCAAATCACACATGGGGGAAGGCAGCTGCAGTAGCCTATCAAAGGGAGCGTCATAAGTGCTCCATCGGACCGATGAAGGAAGAATAAGATCGGAAGCAACAAGGGCTGCATAAGCATTGATCTGTGAAGGAGAAGGAAAGAAGGAAGATCCGAGGGAAACAGGTAAGTTGCGACAACAACTTCGGTAAGGAAAGGTGCAAAAGGGGGAAGATGCGATGAACAACCGAAGGAGGTTGCGAGGCTGCTCCCCGTCAAGTCTCGTCGTGGTTTCTTTCTCGTCATCGATAACAACGATTCCGAAGGGAATCAGAGCAATTGCAGCAACAACGATTGAGGGGGAGTGTTTGGGGTTGTGCTTTTTCGACTGTAGGAGGGTTGCAGAGGCGTTGAACATCGATTGCAGTTGTCGAGATGGTTGTAGCTCCTCTTGATCTCGCCGGAAACAACCATCCAAGGGTGTGTTTGTTTGTTTAATGCTTGACAGGGGATTTTGGGTGATGCTTCTTCAACAATGGTGTTTGGGAAGAAGAAGAAGAAGAAGACAGAGAGAGAGAGAGAGAGAGAGAGAGAGAGAGAGAGAGAGAAATATGGTCCTTTAGGTATTAATTTTTTTTTTAAAAAAAAGGTATTAATTTTTTAATTATTAAAATAAATAAATAGGTATTAATTATTTTTAAAAAATGGGGATATATTTTTTTAGCTGCAAAAATGGTCCTTTATAATTGAAAAGACAAATATACCCTCATGTGGGAGGCACATGAGGGGGTTAACAGCAATAACATAACGGAAGTTAAGTTGGGGGGACCAATTCTACGTACAAACTAGGACAAAAGGACCATGAATCCAAAAAAGTCGAAGTTTGGACTGAAACCCCAAAAAATGCATACCATAGGGACCGTTTTTGCAAATTTGTCTTTTTTTTTTTAAACTGCAAAAATTTTCAAAAAAAAACTGCAATTTTTTTTTAAAAACTGATTTTTTAAATAAAAGAACTGCATTTTTTTTCAAAAAAAACTGCAATTCTTTTAAAAAAAACCTGCTATTTTTTTTATAAAAAAAGTGCATTTTTTTTCTTAAAAAACTGCATTTTTTTTTTCAAAAAGAAACTGTAATTTTTTCAAAAAAAAAAAAAATCTCCAATTTTTTTTTAAAAAAAACTGCAATTTTTTTAAAAAAAACAGCAATAAGTAAAATTTTAAAAATCAGTTGACAATGGTCAAGTTCAGAGCTTTATACCTTCATCAAGTTGACAATCCACATGCGATAACCTCTTAACAATCCACCAGAATCCTCCATATCCCACACACTGCGCAACAAATCCCTATAAACATTATAAGTAGTGGTGGTGACCGGGTGATGGTGGTATGTTGTCCCTACGGTTTCTTATTATAAGCTACCTACAATGAAGGTGTTTGTCGGTGATCCAAACGATTTTCGATGACGAGAGGTGACGATTGTGCATAATCCGACAACTTTGTGGTGTAACTAATAAAATTAAAAAGAATTAATATTTTACAAAAAAATTAATATAATAATCCAATAAAATAATAATTATTATATGATAGAAAATAATGAATTAAAAGTAATAATCTAATAAATAAAATTAATTCAAAAAAAAGAATTAAAAATTTAACTAAAAAAATTAATAATTCAATAATATAATATTTATTAGGATATAAATATTTTATATTAAAAACAATATTTATTAATATATAGTAATCTAATAGAAAATTTACTCCAAAAAAATTGAAAAACAGAATTAGCTAAAAAAAATTATTATTCCAATGAAATAACATTTATTAATATATAATAATCCAATAATTTTTTTTTGATAAAACGGATTAAAAAATTAACTAAAAAAGAATTAGTAATCCATTAAAATAATATTTATTAATATATACATATTATATATTAAAAATAATATTTGTTACTATCACTTCAATAAATGTAACGTCTCAAAATCCATAATAAAAATTTTGATTTTCAAAAGAGATAAAATATGTGTTTCCATCAAACCAAGTCACCAAAAACTTAGTTTTAAAATCATATCAAATCAGAGTAATAAAATGTAACGACCCAAAAATCAAAGGTGAAAATTTTTCATTTTTCATTATAGTCAAAACACATATATCTTTTAAATTCAAGCTTTCCAAAAACATTGCTAATTAAAAAAACATTTATCATAGTTCATCCCAAAATCAAATATTGCAACACGGGTGTGTGCGCTGCGATCAAGTCGGACCCTTCCTTTCCAAAACTGTAAGCACAAAACTTAGTGAGTTCCCTATAACATACCCCACACAATCCGCATAATCATATAAATCATATTGAACATACAAGCCATGCATACAAATATATACAGAATGTCATGGTCTCCCCCACGTGTTCTGATATCCAACTGCCACGGGCTCCCCCGGGGTCTTCCATGCATGTATCACAAAGACAACTGGCATATCACATATCTCATAAACAACTAGCGTACCACATGTCACATACTCAACTAGCATACACAAGCCAAGCATATAAACATATAAAGATGTCGTGGACTCCCTCCAGGGTCTTACTCCAGGATGTCGTGGGCTCCCCCTCCCCCCAGGTCTTACACCTATATGCCATAAGCTCCCCCATGGTCTTACATCTATGTGTCATGGGCACCCCCTATGGTCTTACTTGGAATGTCATGGGCACCCCCACATGGTATTATAACCAAATGTCATGGGCACCCCCATGGTCTATACCTGGAATGCCTTGGGCACCCCCACATGGTCTTACAACCAAGTGTCATGGACACCCCATGGTCTTTCATGCAATACCATCGAAACAGCTAGCATACCACATAACATATAACCAACTAGTATACCACATATCACTACATCAACTAGTGTACCACATATCACAAAATGGGTCAGCCTTGGTGCCTTCAACCCATTGGTATGGTGATGAGACTCACCTCACACTACTAAAGTCCCGCGGATAAAACTCCAGCTGCTAGTTAACAGATTCCCGAACAGTTAACATCAAAACAACACCCAATTAATAATTGGGTTCCAATACATAACCATAAGTCCATGCTTGGAGTAAAAAGACTATTTTACCCATAACCTAACTTGGTCCAAAACCAAGGCCCAAACTTAAACTATGGAGGCCCACAATCCAAATAATAAATCAAGGCCCAACATATGGCCCAATTTTCCAAATTGGGCCCAAACCTCTACATGGTCTTACCTAAGGCCCAACCATTTATTCTAGTCCATACATTTGGTATTTCGATGGTCCAATATCTTATAATCATCAAGGCCCATTTATGGCCCATCTATGGCCTAATTTTCCAAATTCGGCCCAAACCCCTCACATGGGCCCTTCCCTAAAGCCCATCCAAATATTATAGTCCATATACTTGTTCTCGGATGGCCCATCAATAACACAATCACCAAATCCCAATAGAAAGGCCCAACTCAAAGCCCAAACAAAATTAGGGTTTTCACATAAAATGATGATTAGGTTTAAATGTTCCTACTTAACCCATTAAGGACTTAATCCGTTAAGGACTTAATCCATTAAGTCCATTACTCCACTAGACCAAACTTACAATGTGGTCGGGCGTAATTTGAAATTCTAATTCCAACGGTCCAACACGAGTCCCGACAAATCCAAAACTCACATTCCCAAAATTAGGGCTTTCTAAACCCTAATTAGGTTTTCCAACAAAATCACAAACCGATTAATCCAATAATTACGTTTTTACATTAATTAAAGTCTAACAAGTCGGGTACCACCCACTACCACCTCGGGCATTGGTGGTTGGTGGCGGTGGTTATGATCTTAGGCCAAAGCAACACCAAAAGCACTCCAAACATCAATCCAAACGCACCCGAAAGCCGACAGCTATCGGAGATAGTGGCTAGCAGTGGTGGAACGGTAGCTGCAGGTGGCAGCCACCACCTCACGGTGGTGGTGATGAGTTTTTATTTGGTTTCCGGGCCAAGTGAACCCATACGGCATTAAAACTCACGAATTATGCTCACACACACTCAACCACCCCATGGTGGCTGGTGGCGGCAAAAAGATGACAGCCACCACCTCACGGTGGTGGTGGCACGTCTTCCTTGGTTTTTTGGCCAAAAATGGTGCATACAACCACACAAATACCGACAACACATATATACTCGAACATACCTTCACCCAGCCACCTCCTAGACGACTAACGTCACCGGAATTGACGACCATAGCAGCCCAAAAGCTATCGGCGGCAGCAATGACATATACAACATCAAACACTGAGAGGGATGACGGAGAGGAGAGAGGAGTGGCGGCTAGGCCTACCGGAGACTTCCTGGTTGCACACAACCTACAACTCACCGATCACAGCTCAAAACTTCAGTATCGATGATCTTCCGGCTGCCCGCGATGTCCGACATCGGGGTTGTGGATGGCGGCGCTCGGTGATAGGTAGCAACAACGTGGTGGCGCCCGGACTCGGCTTGCAGGCGGCGGCTGAGAAGGTTCCCTCATGGTGGTGGCTGGTGAAGAGTTAGGCCTTTAGGGTTATGGTTTAGGATTGACGATCTTAAGATGGGAGGGAAAGACTATCGGGTTCAAATCCCATACCCCATCCAAACTTTCATTTAATACATGTTTTTGGTCCCTCCTTCTCAATTTCTTTTCAAAACAACTCTGTAATTTACCATTCAGCCCTTTAGCCTCCAAAATCCTTCAATTTAAGTCCCATCTTTTACCAAACACCCCTAATTTCTGAAAATCTTTACAAAATAAATCCCGGAATTACACTTTAACCCCGAAAATTCCAAATTATATCATTTGGCTCCCCGAAACCAACACCCCGCTAAATATTATGGATTTTAGAGCTACTGTAAAATAATAAAAAAATATAAATTTACATCTTGGGTTCAGGGTTTATTATTTAATTAATTAATTTTAAACGGAATGTTACATAAAATCAAAGTATATTTTAAAACCTGACAACGACTGGATGATGTGTAAAATCACGCCATCACCTTCCCCTGGTCCTCGGAAGTACCTAGAACATTTGAATCCACAACTGTAAGCCAAAGCTTAGTGAGTTCCTCCAAAATACACCAAATAATAATACACATACAATGTATGCACACGTGATCCTACAATTTGATTGGACCACCTCGCAAGGCCTACTATACACCTGGGCCGCTCTCCTGAGCCTACAACACTCGGTTGGACCGCTCTCCTTTGGCCTACATTATCAGCTGGACCGATCGGGTCTCTTTGGTCTACAACATCATATGTCTTCCAGTTAATACTAAGGATCTCAAGTTTTTTCCTGAATGCATTTGTAACAAGTTCAAAATTTTCATTTGATGTGAAGCATATCGGAAAGCCAATAATTTTTACCCATGTAATCCACTCTTGTACCAGTCGTCATTGTAACACTCGTTTCAGGTACAAATTTAATTTTTCAAATAGCAATATTGTTTTGGATGGCCATGACATGGTGGAGCCTCACCACAGTGTGGCATTATCCTTTGGGCAGCAAGTTTTCATGGACCACGATGACGTGGTCATGAGGTGCCACAACGTGACAGCCAGTTTTGGTGAAACCCTAATCCTTTGGGATTTGAGCCCTATTTAAAGGACATTATGGCTAGGGTTTCAAGGTCATTTAGCCTCCATCACCATCTCAAGCAATAAAACCTTAACCCTAGCCTCCATCCTTCTTGAAAGTTCATTACTCATACTCTGTTGGCATCTTTGAATGAGAAGGAAGCCCATGGTGAGGATTATCATGTTGCAAGCAGCATATTCATCTTCTAGCTTCTCTTCTGGACTTGGGTGAGTGTTCAAGACTCAATATTTTCTTTGCTAGGTTGTTAGATCTTGGATTTGGCCCATTTTCTTCATGTTTGGTGGGTTTTGGAAGATGAGATCTCATAAAGCTTGCAACTTTATGAATCTTCATGCCATTTGGAGCATTTAACTCTTTGGATCTGAAGTTGACTTGAGTTTTGAGGCCATGCATGGAATCTTGGCTCTTTTTGCCCTTGTTTTTCCCTAAAAATGGAATGGACATGCATATCTCTAAAGCTATGATTTTTATGGTCCATAGGTTGTTGGAACCCCTTCTGGAAACTTCGGAGAAGTAAATCTAAGGATTAAGTGCTTAATGAGTTGAATGTATTTTATGCTTCCCTTAAGAACTTAGGGCTTTGTATATTGACTTATTGGCAAGTTTTAAAGGATAAAGTTGGAAACTTTATCCATATAGGTTATTATTTTGACCTAGTTGGAGCTTGGGAACTCCTGGAATGGGCTTGAATCAGCTTAAGGAATTAAGTCTTGCTGACTGATCCCCACGGCGTGGTGGTTGGGCTAAGCACACCTGTTTTATCATATTGTAACCACGACGTGTCCATGGATGGCTATGACGTGGTGGTCATTTATAGGTTGACTTTGACCGTTGACTTTGACCCAAGTTTGACATAGGGGCGTTTTGATTATTTTGATTAGTTGTTGAGCTTAAGTGATTGTGATTGTATAGGTAACTGCTAGAGTCAACATTTGGAGCAGTGATATGTGAAACTATTTCTTCAGACTGAGAGGTAAATTTTCCTCACTGTACTTGTAGGTCAAAGGCATCAATGTCGGCCCACTAGGTTACGTATCCTGGTTATAGGATGGTGTTATGCTAGTATATGACTGATTAGTAGATATGTATGGTTATCTGTATTTGTTGGTTCTATGTTTGTGTTTATTTGTTACATATGTCTACATATTGTGGTTAAGTTGAGGCTATCCTGCTTTATGCTGAATGTCACGATACCCAGGGCGGTCCAGATAGGCTATAGGCCCTACGAGACGATCCAGTCATGTTGAAGGCCCGTAGAGCGGTCCAGATAGGTTGTAGGCCCTACGAGG
Organism: Lactuca sativa; assembly: GCF_002870075.4. Classification (NCBI taxonomy): domain Eukaryota; kingdom Viridiplantae; phylum Streptophyta; class Magnoliopsida; order Asterales; family Asteraceae; genus Lactuca; species Lactuca sativa. Next base: position 64,959,905 of record NC_056630.2, read on the forward strand.
AGATCCGGTCTAGCTGAAGGCTCATATTTGCATGCTATTGTTTGTTATGTTGTGTGATGGTACTTGGGGGAACTCACTAAGATTTGGCTTACAGTTTCAGGTACTTCAGAGGATTATGAGAAGGCGAGGGCTTGTTCGTGCAGATCTTCCTATTTTCATGATATTGGATTTTGGTACACTCTAATATGAATTTACTTTTGAAACAATGGCTTTTCTTGTAAACAATTATGGACGATGGGTTGTTTTTAAAAATAATTTAAATTTTTGTGATTTTTGGAGTGTTACAATCATTAAACCCCATTTTAAGTCATTTGAACCAACGCATACAATTGTGTTCGTTATCATAGAATGCCTTCGTGGATTTTGAATTGATGAATTTTATGATGACGTTCATACCACTAATGTAGTATACCTTACGAGCATGGTTTCCATCAAGGGGATAAGTCTGCAATATGCTAAATGCTAATGATTTCACCAACTATCACACAGTCAATATTAGTGGTACTTGTTGGTTTAATGGCAATGGGGTTGACACACGATATAGGTGATCTGGTTGTTGCTCCGCCCACCACCTCCATGAAGGTTCTCGACTCTCTGATTGCTTGCCATACACATGTTGTGTCATTGTCGGAGGTGCAGTATAACTGGTATTGGCTTTGGATCTTGTACAACCATGTTGTTTTTTATAACATGCGAGGTTAACTTTGAGAATGTAGTGCCCGCATCTCACTTTACCCATCTCTAATGTTTTTGCATCTTGTACAACTTTAAATCTAACAAAAGCGAATATCAAACCTGAACGATCTCTTTGGTCACCAATGTAAGTATCCACCACTCTTCCGAACGACTAGAAGGAGTGCCTAATTTGCATTTTCGATACTCTATCCCGTATATTGGAGACATAATAGGATGTTACCACCTTCTCAACATCTTCGTGGGGTTTGTTCTTTCGCCGGACCACCGACCAACGACCCTGACCATCTGCCTCCTTGTGACCTTCAGTATCCTTTTAAAGCATTATTTATAATATGATTTGTTTGCTTCTTTCATTTCATATTAATCATTCTTATGATAAAATTTTTTGAAGAAACATATTACAATTTGCAAGAATAAAGTATTGTAATCAAATTACAATAATGTACAAAACAAAAACAACCATTATCCTTCCGTATATTAAAAAATCGTCTAACTTCTGAATTGCTATAATGTTTTTATATTAATAATAATTTATTTACAGCAAAAAACCAATTATGTAACATAAAAATTCAATCATATCTCTATACATAAATTCCTTTCCTTGTTCATGTGGCATAATCATCAACCCCATGCATTTGCACATGCATACACACCCCCCCTAACACTTTATCACTACCTAATCTTAAACTTTTGTACATGGACTTCAATTGTTTCAATCAAGATCCATCGACATTTTTTTATATCAATCAATATCTTAGGCATTCTAGATTACATAACTCCTGTCTTCAAGTGTGGTCCAAGACACAAACTTTGTGCAATTAGGACCACAAATTATGCAAAATAAGTGAGTAATATATGCTTTCTTGTTTTCCTAAAAGATCTTATTATGAATAATATTTTTCTCTTTTTTGTTGTTTTATGATCATGTTGCGTTGTTCATCGATTGATCTTTATGGAATGCTGAGGAAGAGAAGTACATATATAATCAATGTCAGAAGTGCTAGCAATCAATAAGTAAAAGGGATAATGCTTTCCGCTTGGTAAGAAGTCTCGTTCAATAAAGTCCAACTTTGCTTAAAAGTTGTATTTAGTAACACCTTAACCTTTTAATAGTGTATATATGATGTTTTTTATAAGATTTTGTTTGAACTTTGAACTATTAATTCGACTTTATAGATAAATAAGGGTTATGAATATGAAAATTTGGAATGCGGTTAAAATGAAAGTTTTATCATACAAAGAGGCCCCTATTTGACAATGTATGTTGGTAGCGATTGGTATTCGGCAATCGAAGAAAGATTGGATTATACAATTAAATAGAATAAAGAAAATCATGTTTGGTTGCCATAATAGATTGGTATTCGGCAATCGAAGAAAGAATGGATTATAAAATTAAATAGAATAAAAAAAATCATATTTGGTTGTCATAACAAGGAATGAAATAAATAATTTCTCATTAAATATGATTACTTCTCATGTGCTAATTACATTCAATAGAGGAGTGCTTTGTTTTATTATAATTTTTTTAACTATTTGTATAACTTCTATTTTGAAACAAATTATATATATATATATATATATATATATATATATATATATATATATATATATATATATATATATATATATATATATATATATATATATATATATATATATATATATATATATATGGGAAAAATGAATATACCCTTAAGGGTATATAAGCTTAGGTATCCGAACACACCATAATACGTCGTTTTGTTTGATATATTCATTATAATGTTCATAAACTTCAATCTTAAGTTGATTTACTTTCAAGATATTCGAAATTTCCGTATAATCTTTCTCTTACATCACATCTTTTTGCCGAACACTTATTAGAAGTTAAATTATAAGAACATTAGACAATTAGAATGTATTATATGATACAAAACAACGTATTATGGTGAGTTTGGGTACCTAAGCTTATATACCCTTAAGGGTATATTCACTTTTCCATATATATATATATATATATATATATATATATATATATATATATATATATATATATATATATATATATATATATATATATATATATATATATATATGTTTAGGTTCATTTGATACCATGTTAATTTTGTGAGACCGTAAGACGCAATTTAAAATGCAAAATAAAAGCAAAATCCGAAAAAATTTTGATTATTATTTTCGTCATTTTATTTACCTAAATAATATAAATAAATAAAAATTACTATTTTTTTTTTGAAAAATACAAGATATATTTTAATAGAATATTATATTGTAAATATTCTAATATGATTATTAGAATGTTAGAATATTCTATTAAATTTCTCAGATATGTAAAATATTTTAATATTCTACTAGAATATTTTACAGATAATTTTTTTATTATTTTTTGCTTTTTTAAGTTTTTTTTGGAAAATATAAATGACGAAAATAATATTTAAAAAAATTCGAAAATTTTCAATTATTTTGCATTAAATTTTTTTTATCTATAAAATGAGTAACTAAGATTTCGTCTCCCCTTTCACAAGATATAGTGGTCTCACATGAACCTAACCCTATATATATATATATATATATATATATATATATATATATATATATATATATATATATATATATATATATATATATATATATATATATATATATATATATATAAGTGTTGAGGAAATCGGTCTCAACGGACGATTAATCGTTTGACGGCCTTGAACCAATTACGATTAGGGTACTTGGCAGAAATTTGTCAAAATCAGTCAAACGCGGACTTGGCGGTCCTCGTCAGTCATAACCGGAAAAAATTTAAAAAAATCAAAATTTTTAATTTTCAAATATTACATAAAAAAATTTAAATTTTCAATTTTTCAAATTTTCAAATTTAAAAAAAATTGTACCAAAATTTTCAAATACTTACTTTTTTAGGATATATTAATTATTTAAATAATTTTATTAGTAATTTAGGGTCTCCGATTAATCGCTTAACGACAGTTGACCGTCGAACGATTTTCACAACCTTGATATATATATATATATATATATATATATATATATATATATATATATATATATATATATATATATATATATATATATATATATATATATATATATATATATATATATATATATATGCAACTTATTTACCAATATACTTTTATTTAGCTAAAATTTAATGTTATAAAATAACATTTTTATCCTTCATAACACGTATAATAAGAAATTTTATGAACTTCCTATTGTATATCGAAAGCTCATAGCATGGGCCCCGACAAACCCTAATTAATTGTTTCCTATCCACCAATAATAGTTATGCCTACTCATTCTTAAAAAAAAAATATGATTTCATGTAATAAGCGTATGATATTCAGCAATATCTATTAAAAAGTAATCGCAAAAATCTAAAAATTTATTTATCCACCTATAAATTAAATCAATAACGATTCAACCAATACGAAAAAATAATCATTCGCATCCCAACGACATCTTCGAATAGGTCATATATCAATTATATTTTTCGAAAAAAAACATAGAATAAAGGAGTCTATGCCCCAATATATGTCATTAAAGTGTCAAGCTATAACAAATGTGAAGTTATACAACTTAACTCCAACATAATGACTCTAATATAACTAGTCGTTTTATAGATTGCCTAATTGAGATTCTTTTATTGTCCTCATCATAGTCCTTCTCCAAAGAATCAAATTCATCATTACAAATGACATCACAATCTTCAAGTTTGTCATCAATATCATCCATTCTTTCTTGAGTAACACCTCTTCCAACGAATTTTTCATATATTTCTATGTTAAGGTTAAAATCAACCATGTCAGTCTCAACGTCTTCAACATAGTTGTAATTATCTACAAGGTAGTTATAGTTATCATTGGATTCAGGCTTGTCTTCTTCATTCACTTGATTACCAACAAAATGATCAAAATCGTCAAAGTCCTGAACAAGAGCCTCTTGTATTCAATATGGAATTCCTCAAATTCCATAGATGTTTCATCATATACAATCTATATCACTCATCATTACATGATCATCACAAACATCCTCTATTACACCCTCACCATGGACTTGTGTTTTTTGATTTGTCTCCTCATATTCCAACAGTTCTAAGAAAAGTTTCTTACTACAATAACTCGTACCATTTGGCTTTCAAGTTATTTCCCTCTAAATTTTGGTGATTTACATAAAAGCATAGCCATGTAAGAACCATTGGTAATTTACCATATTATAGCTACTCATTGTGTGGTAATAGGTTGCTTTGTTTTGGAGATTGATGTGTTAGGGATGGTAGATTTTGATTTTCATGTTGTGTAACTTCATCATCAATATCTCCTCAATTATTACCTTTCCACTTGGTTTTGGAGACATGAAATAAGTTACCAATTTTGTAGTCCCATGTTTAGTGACACCATTATAACTTTTAAGCTTGTTATCATTATATATTGTGCTAGATCGAGGACATCATCATCTTTCCCTAAAGCCCTTGGTCCAAAGTCCAAACTTGTTTGGGGGTATTTGAAATGATAATATATCACAAAAGGATTAATGTAACCTAGTTCACACATTATTATGTCCATCTTAGGAATTAAAAACTCATATATGTCAAGCAAATCAATAAATTGAACCTCTCCATACAAATATATTATTCATGGATATTTTATAAACTTTCTACCATGATGAAGTTCTGTGGAAAACAGGGTAGGATTTCCTTCTGATAAACAAAACACACAAAAAATATATATAACATATAATAAAAGGATACATGTAACCTAGTTCACACATTATTATGTCCTTCTTAGGAATTAAAAACTCATCTATGTCAAGCAAATCAATAAATTGAACCTCTCCGTAAAAATATATTATTCATGGATATTTTGTGAACTTTCTACCATGATGAAGTTCTATGGAAAACAGGGTAAGATTTGCTTCTGATAAACAAAACATACAAAAAGATATATAAAAAAAATACCTTTTCCATTTAAATTGATTTTAAATGTGTTTCATGTTCTTAATAGAGCCATAACAACTTGTTATACATGTATATGGTGTCAAAGTTTGATCCAATATACGATTGGTCCAAAAATAAAACCCCGTTGTTAGAAAAATGGGTCGGCAATGAAGAAATTCAATGGATGAGACTAATGATGACAATTGAATGGCCAACAGAAAAAAGGGATTATAATTGCAAACGTAGGCTTAGGATAAGCCTGTTATGGATTATAATTGCAAACATGAGGGGCACATGTGAAGGTTACGTGTGCAAACGAGCCGAGTCTGATTTAACAATTTTAGGGCTTGAGCTTGGTGCATTTCGGGCTTTATGTAACATCCCCATTTTCACGGCCCAGAAAAGACCGATTTTGTTTATGATTTATAAAAATTAGAGTACTTCTTTTAATAAAAATGTTGCGGAATTTGTTCCCAGAAAAATATGATAAATGCGTTATCAAAGCATTTTCGAAGAAATGTATTTTTATTCATTTAAAACATTTGGGATGTCATCGTCAATACAAAAATATAAGCATAAACAGAACTTGCATTCATTTACACTAGTGATCTACATCTTTTTTAAATCTCTCAGTGCAAAGTAGCTTCGTATCGACACCTGTGATACAAATAAGCTGGAGTGGGTCAGGTTGGGAAACTTGGTGAGTACATAGGGTTTTTAACCCACAATAATATAATTATTATATTTAAACATCAAACAATCAACCCGATTACCCATCCCCGTTATCTTCTTTGATATTCCTTAGGAAATTATCTTAAGGGTCATCTCCTATATCATATTTACCTCTCATCTTTTTACCTCACATTTCCTTATATGCTCGTTCCTAAGGCATGAATACGTAGTTACAACGTCACCTGAACTCGTAATTCATAGTAAGGGTTAGAGTATCATCACATGAATATACAGTCACAACATCACCTGGACTCGTAATTCATTACCTACAGTTATAAGTCTGCTGGTGTTTCCACGGTTTGTCTAGAATAGTTTGTGGTCGCCATCTATACTCTAGTAGATGACTACATCTCCAAATTGTCGGACAAGGTTATAGTATCTTTCATCCTACATTACCGATTCATCATCACCTATCCATCACCTAATTATCATCACCTTCCTATCATCGCCTATCTCTCATCATTTTATTTCATCATACACCAACTATTTCATCTACCCATGTTTTATCCCAACATATTTGTAGATATAAAATAAATATATATTTAAATCATTTAAAACATGTATAAAATCATTCATCCATCATAGACAACAAGTATTCAGATAAGATGCACACATAGAAAGTAATTTATATAAAATACTCCATATCTATGTGTAAGATGAAAGGGACCATGCACTCACTTGAAAAGGTGGTGAATCCAAACTTAGATAGCGCTTCACTTCTTAAAAATAATTTCCTTCGACGAAACTTAGTATTATTACCACTAGAGTTTAGTCTATTATTCGCCGAGACTAATTAATAGTCTAGCTATTATTACTATTATATAAGCGTTAAACAATACTTATATAACCCATAATAATAGCCCAAGTACTTATTATAAGTTCCAAATAACGTTACTATAATTAAATAAACGATATATTAAAAATAGCGTAGGCGTAGCTCACTTACAGCGGGATTTATAGAAAACCGGGCTTTGCTTGGAGCAGCGTTCCCGAGCCAAAAATCTCTTCTTCTCGGAGTCGTCAAGCACTCCGGGGCTTTTGCCTCGTGCTAGGGAGGTTCCCTAGGCTTTTCGGGGGATTTCGGGGCTAGAGAGAGGTTCTAGAGAGAGAGAGTAAAGAGAAGAAAGAATGGGAAATGTGTGAAGAAAATGAGGGTGGGAGAGGTTCTATTTATAGGGTGAAAATGACTGAACTTGGTGCCACATGTCACCATCTAGTGGCAAGACTTGAGGAGAAAGCAATGACCAAGATTGTGCCACATCACCCATTTTCGCACAACATACTTTCGACTTCTAAAATCTGTATCTTTCACATACGAGCTCCGTTTTTGACGTTCTTTATATCCACGCGTAGGTAAAAATAATATCTACAACTTTCATTTTGTCTCCGTCAGCTAATTCTGGACTGATCTTAAATTTAACAGTACGAGGAGATTATACTGTTAAATGTCCGCGTAAAATTCATAACTTCTACATACGGACTTTGTTTTCGTCCGTCTTTTTACCGTTGAGTTCCTATTAATGAGATCTTCAATTCTCATTTAGGTCGCATAGGCCAAAAACCGCTCGAACTAAAATTCGAGTTTCGGGCTGTGTATCGTTATGCCAAATCTTAGAAAATTCATAACTTCCTCATACGAAGTCACATTTGGGCATTATTTTTTTGTATGTTCTCGGTTTAATGTATACTACAACTTTTATTTAGATCACTAAGGCTAAAAGCCCTTTATCAAAAATTCACTATTTGCGTCTCCTGGTGTCGTGTCGGTTTTGTCGTAAAACTTCGATGGGCCATAACTTCTTCGTTATAACTCGGATTTCGGTGTTCTTTATATGTACGAAACCCTTGAGACATATTCTAGAACTTGGTTAAGATTATTTATTCTAAATAATCTTTTCATTCTTTTGTATCATCTCTAAATTGACTAGCCCAAATCTACAGACGTTACACTTTATAGTATGGAGCTTAAGATTGACTCGTGGAAAATTATACGGGCTTGGGCTCGGCTCATATTCAGTATACCTTAAGTCCTTATAATGATGTTTATTAAATATTTATATATTTTACTATAAATTATTAAAAAAATAAATTTTATATTATATATGTAGTCTCATTTTGGCAACATAATCTAGCTAGTACCAAATGCTCGAGCTCGTTTAATAAACAAATCTAATATTAAGCTTGAGTTCAGCTAAAACCAATCTCAAGTTAAACAAATTGATCTCGATTAACTTGACTCGTCTACATCCATACTGAAGCTAGCGAGTTCTTTTTAAACGAATGTTAAGTGACAAACCATAGGACTTTTTTCAATTTTGTTAATTATAAAATTGTTGTATCCTTTAATCCTTTCGTACTTAAAAAAAGCATCCTTAGACCATCTCTAACTCATCTCCATTTTTCCCCCAAAAATGGAGTAAAAAATAGGACAAATAGTGTTTCATCTCCAACCCTACTTCATTTTTTTAGGGAATTTGACTTATTAAGGTAATTAAGTATTTCAAATGTTCACATATGGGTAATATTGTTTTTTTTTGTACTCATTTACCCAACTAACTTGTTTCAGCCGTTCACAAATAACCAATTTTACCGGCTATTGTAGGTTTTGGGTGATGTGGCATCTACGTGGCTTGTACGCTGCAATACTCATCACCTATGTGGCATTGAGAAGTGTTTACATTATAAGAGGGGTGAGATACGAAAACTTATTAATTAAAACCCTAGATCGATCGATGGCATCTTCTTCCTCATCTTTTTCTTCCAAACGACAAGACGAATTGCAACCGGATCATCCATGTGATTGCGATTTGCCATCTCGTGTAAAGACATCAAGAACCCCAGACAATCCTGGAAGGAAATTCAGAGTTTTTCAAAACTCACTGGTAATTCATATTTTTTTACTTCTTCTTCATCCTTCAATTTAACATGTTTTTATAAATTTCTTGAAGAATGGAAAAAGTCCAAGTTGTAAATTTTTGAAATGGTTGGATGAGGATGAAGGGAGGAAAGATGGAAGAGGGCATTACAAGATGAAAGCAGAAGAAAGCTACAATATTAGCTTGAAAATTTATACCTTGGAGAATGAAATCAGCATATGTAGGATGAAGATTGAAGAACAGGAATAAACAAGAACTTGACAAGGTCAACTGGAAATTGTTTACCCATAGACTTGCATTAATTTTCTTGTTTCTCTTGTATTTCAAAATGTTGTTTTAAATTATGTATTATGATGTGGTATGACTAAATTATGTATGTTTTTGTGATGTTTTCAATGAAAAAGGTTATATTCTATCATTGGAATGGAATTGTACATTGTAATGGAATTGTTATTAAACTTGGTAGTATAAAAGATAGTAATAAACATTGTTATGGAATTGAATCATTGGAATGGTAGTGTACAAAACTTGTAATGTTATTGTTAATCACTAGAATTGAATTGTTCAAACAATGTAACGGAATTGTGATTACACTATAAAGGAACTGTGATTACAGTTGATATTCTAAAAGATGGTAATAAATTATAAATAATACAAATGGTATTATAAAGATGTGCAAAAGATAGTAATTGAATCATTAGAATGGTAGTGTACAAAACTTGTAATGTTATTGTGAATCACTGGAATTGAATTGTTCAAACAATGTAATTGAATTGTGATTACACTGTAAAGGAACTGTGATTACATTTGATATTCTAAAAGTTGGTAATAAATTATAAATAATACAAATGGTATTAGAAAGATGTGCAAAATATGGTAATACATTATAGACATTCCAGGCAACATTGACTTCAAAAGATGTGTCAAAAGTTTTACATAACATAGTTAAGCATTCATTACACCCAAAAGATGTGCAAAAAGTTTAACACTATACACTTAAACATGCATTTAAGCAATTCCAACTAGTTTTCAAAAGATGTGCCAAAAGATTCCAAAGTTAAAAGATGTCAGTCAAAGATGCCAAAAACATTAACAACAGTACAGTAAGCCAAAAGTTAATCCAACTCATACGGATTGTCATCATTGCTTCCCTGTTTTCCCTCCCACGTCTTTCTTATCTTTAGTTTTGTAATTCTTTCTGAAGGTTTCCTTGCCCTCTTTCCCACTACAACTTGAAATGCTGGTATTTCCACTTGATCTTGAACTACAATTTGGTTAGCATCTTCACCTTGAACTTGCACTTTAGGTTCAACTTCAGCTTGAACTGCAGGGTGAACTTCAACTTGGTTAGCATCATGAACTTCAGGATGATTTTCAGGTTCAAATTCAGCTTGCACTTCATCTTGAACTTCATGTTGCACTCCATCTTGGACTTCAGGTTCTACTCCATCTTCAACTTCAGGTTGCACATCATCTTCAAATTCAAGATCAAAAGAGTCAACATCACTTTCAGGTTCTATTTCAACTTCACTGTCACTGTCAATATCAACTTCATGTGTCAATACACCTTCACTTTATCTGTTTTGCATTACTTGAAAAGTTAAGTTATGCCAAATATGTTAAGTTATACAAGTTATATATAAATAAATATATCAAACATACCAGCTTTCTCGGATTTCTTTTTCTTTGAACTTGCATTTGATGATTCCCAAATTGGTTTTTGAGGACAGGTTGTTCTATTATGCCCACTTTCCCTACATATGCTGCATTTCATCACACTACCTCTTTTTTTGATTGAAAGCTTTTTCCTTGGTTTTCCCTCTCAATCTGATCCCTTTTCCTTTTTGTTGATGGTCTTCCTGGTAGCCTTCTCCTTTTGGGGGGCAATGGGCTGATGTAGTCTACATGAGGCCACATGTCACTACCATTTAGTGGGTTAATGGTATACCTGTAACAGTTTAGGTACATTGATGTGGTAAACCATGGTGACACATACTCCTCTACATCCCTGTTAAGGCTTGCAATGTAAGCATACCCATGCACACAAGGGTAACCTGTTAACTGCCAAGTTCTGCAGACACATGTCCTGCTACCAATATCCACAACATATGCATCATACCCAAGTCTGACTTCATACTGTTGATAACCAGATGGTATTACTTTCCAAAACCTATCCATATACACATGTTTAAAGACAAACATATATAAGGACAAACATGTTTAAAGACAAACATATATAAGGACAAACAGCTTTAAGCACTTACCTTTGAAGATCCTTAAGCTTGGACAACTTCAGCCTAATGGTAGGACATATGGTTAATTCCCAAGATTGCCCCTTAATCTTCTGTCTATAAAGCCTCTCCATCACATAAATTTGAATTTCTTCTAACATGGTGATTAGTGGTCTCTTCCTGGAAACTTCAGTTACAGAGTTGAAACTCTCAGATATACCATTTTCATATGCATAACAAGCCCTATCAGTCTCAAAAAATGCTTTACTCCATGTTTTAGGGTCCCTTTCCATCAAATGGTCATAAGCTAGTGGCTCTAATTTCTTGATTTCATTCATGTGTTGTTCAAGTTTTGCAGGGGTAGTAGCTGCAGCAGCATACCAGAAAAGCTTTCTAAACACTTGGCCCTTAAACCTTTTCATGAAATTAGCACATATGTGCCTAGCACATTGCCTATGCTCTGTTGCTAGGACCCTTTCCTTCACAGCCTCAAGTAATCCCTGTTAGCAATAGACACAAAATTTAAACAACAAAAACATAACATAAGCTAAAATAAAGATGAAAATAATAGAAATTGATTACTTTGTGTTGGTCTGATATCAAGGTTAGTCCATTCCCAACTCCCATTCCAAGGTCCTCAATTAGAAGGTCAATAAACCACTTCCATGTTTCTTTACTTTCCACTGAAACAACAGCCCAAGCAATGGGATATATATGGTTATTTGCATCTCTACCTATAGCAGAGAGCAACTGACCTCTGCATATGCCCTTTAGGAAGCAACCATCTAGTCCAATTACCCTCCTACAACCTTCAATCCATCCATCCTTCAATCCCTTGAAACATACATAAAACTTTGAGAAATATGTGGTTCCATCAGGCATGACATCTACATCCATCTTCACTGTTGATCCAGGGTTAGTCCTTATCTCATCTCCATAGCTCCATATTTTTGCATAATGCTCTTTTAAAGTACCCTCTATCTCCTGAAATGCATACTTCCTTGCATTTCTGCATTGACCAACACGTGCAATCAAATTAAATTTCTTGCTAACTTTAGCTTTCAACTTCCTTATACTCATCTTTGGTTTCTGAAGTATATGATTCATGAAATGCTTTGCTATCCATTTATAGGTAACAATGGACCCAAATTTGAACACTCTTGCACAATTATGCATATCATTTAGAGATTTAATCTGGAATGATTTTTCACTGCTCATCCAGGTTGCCCACAACCTAAAGGGACAACCTTTACCCTGTTTATTTGTCTTAGCTTTACAACATTTTACCAATAACCTTTCATGATCACTTTTCTCATACCATAAATCATATCCATTTTTGACTGCATAGTTAGTGATACACAACTTCAATTCCAATGGATTAGAAAACTTCATACCCAAAACTGGCACCGTTTGCTCCAATTCTTGATTCTCATTATGGACAATAAACACAACATCCTTAAGCTTCCCATTGTTTGCTTCCTCTTCATCATCATCACTAATATGCCCTGAAAGTTTGTCCAAGAATGGGTATCCAACAGTTTTATCAAAAGTATGTTCATCTTCATCATCCCATTCATGTTATATTCCATTGTCATTGAAACTTCAAAATCCTTGTCATCCTCTTCATCCAACTCATCCGACTCATACCCTTTACCATCTGCTAAGAACTCGTTATCAACCCAATCAAGAATTGGTTCATTTCAGTGGTTAATGTACACATCTAACTCACTCTCAAGACTATCACTCTCCAGACTATAAACAGTTTCCACAAACTCCCAATAATCAGCATCAATGTCGATTCTTCTAATACCCTCACACAAGCTTTCCTTTCTCATACAGTAGTAGACATTATCATAGGCTCCATTGGTTAATTTCGTAAGCCACAAAAGAAACTCTTTATATGTAAATCCCTCAAAATCCACATCACGTACATTTGTTTTTACGGGATCTAAGTACACCAATGGGTTTGGCGAAAAGAATCCATTGTAATGAAAATCTACATATACATACATACCTGTAAATGAGGATGCCATGCTAGCAGTCGACTTCAATTCCAACTTCAATTCCAAGCCCTAATCGTCGATTTGATGTATCGATTGATTTCTCACAGAAGAAGATAATCGAGGTGTGTTAGCTGACGATGACGAACCCTAATTAAATGAGAAAGGGGTGTAATGGTCACATAAGATTCCACGTAATGGTTTAAACCGAGCTAAATCAATGTTACCGGCTAAAACAGGTAATAGCCGGTAATGTTGGTTATTTTTGAACGGGTGAAAAAAGTTAATTGGGTAAATGAGTACAAAAAAAACAATATTACCCATATGTGAACATTTGAAATACTTAATTACCTTAATAAGTCAAATTCCCCATTTTTTACCCCTAAAATGTATATTTCTAATATATTCCATTATTCCAACTTACATAGATTGTCAAACACACCCTCTACTAATTTAGTTTTAACAAATATATAATCTATATTTTTTTTCATTAGATTAATATTAAATACAAAAGATTATATTTATAATAAACTTATAAATATTATAAATGTGTTTATAAAAAAATATTACACATACATACTTTTAAATAAATATTATACATACATTTATATAAATATTAGACATACACACTTTTAATTATAAGTTTTTGTAAAATACGTTATCGTTTTTTAAATTATTATAAGTATTAAATATTATATTTAAATTATAATTAGTAGGTAAAAATGAACTACAAATGTATAAATATATAAACAGAATGATTAAAACCAACAACGTAAAGTTCATCCTCATTTTAGGAGTATAACACCATATTTGGTGCACTACTATTCATATCCCCAAAATGGAGGAATAAATGAAGGAATAAATGGAGGATGGTTGGAAAAAAATAAAGAATGAATTGAAGATGCTCTTAGCAAAGTTACTGAGTTCTTTTTAAATGATTTCATTAAGCGAGTTCTTTTTAAACGAATGTTAAGTGACAAACCATAAAGACTTTTTTGCAATTTTGTTAATTATAAAATTGTTGTATCCTTTAATCTTTTCCTGCCAAAAAAAAAAAGCAATACAAAAAAAGGAAATTAAAAACTGTAATACGTGGACGGCAGGATTCGAACCTGCGCGGGCAGAGCCCACATGATTTCTAGTCATGCCCGATAACCACTCCGGCACGTCCACTTTATGAATTTTACCCTACAATTAACTATGTAATACCAAGGGAGAGAGGCTCATCCAAGGTTGTAACTATCACATAAATGCAGAATTTTCATGTTAAAAAAATTATAATTCCTTGTTTTTTTTTGTTTTTTTTCAATAGAAAAAAAACCTTATAGATAAGTAAAGTATTCCAACTATAAGAAAATAGTTATTTTGTAATGTACTATTAGTTTTTGGAATTTGTGAGTTTGATAAAGTGTTTATATGTCATATATATCTAATATTATATATAACATTAAACATAACCAAATTGAGCCAGCAAAAAATGTTCGACTTCTGCTCAAGTGTTCGACTCGTCGTCATCACCTTCCAATAAGATATCACCCTTCTTCCAATCAAAGTTGTTTGCTTTTCCTCTTTTTTTTTTTTTTTTTTTTTTTTATTGATTAGTTTTTCCTATTAGTATTGACCTTGGAACAATCAGATCATACCCAGCCATATAACATTCGCCTTTTATTTTTCTTGCTTTTCCCTTGTGTTTCTTTCATCGATTTTTAACATGTAATAAGTGAAGGTACCATAGAGCAGAATACCAGATCCATATGAACCCTACCAACACCATTTATGGTTTATGGTTTGTATTTTATATCTTTAGTCTTTATCCATGAATATGTAGAGAGTTAGTTATTCGTACGTTATTAATTATCATATACTTGGTGGATTATTAGATGCGCAAAGATTGATTGGAAGGATATTTAATAACACATGCCTTCAGATCATTGTCTCTTTTTACCTATCGGTTGCTCCTTTTTTCCTATGAACTCTTTTCACATTAAATTTGATGGATATTGTTAATATAAATGAAAATTATAAGCAAAACAATGCAAAAAAAAAAAAAAAAAAAAAAACTATGTATTCAAAACTTTATTTAGGATATAACAATACTCATTTAGCCAATTTACAACCCTTAAGCCATGTTTTCATTGAGCTTATTTTACAAAAAGAATTATTGAGTTTTTCATCAATGTTTGGATACAAAAATAACAGGCCGAATGTATTGATTTTAAAGCGGAGAGATTTATGTGTGTGTATGTGTGTGTCCCCACCAGAGGCTTAATTTATTTAGTCACCATCTTGTAGATGATTTCTAGTTCTTTCTATATAATCTGCCTGCTATACGTATTATATGTCCAACACAATGGTAAACCTCTTACCGACATTGTCTCTTTAAGTATATGGCCATTTCTTATTCACTTGGGTAAAGGGGTTACCTATTTGTAAGATGTAATAATATCACCACCAATTGCGGAGACGAATTTTATTGAATCTATAATACAATACATGTACATGAATAAGGAAATGATATATACAAAACTAATATAAGATATGATTTCATTGATATCAATGAGATATATCGTTAATACCCTCCTCCAAGCGAATCGGAGGAGGTCCAACACGTAACTGCATACGAAAATGTTCAAAGAATGGATGTGGAAGAATTTTGGTGAAGATAACTTCGTACGAGTAAGTTATGATTTTTCGAAGTTTCAGTGCAGCGGTGTTAACACCGAAATCGAAATTCAAATCGGTTGATTATTAGCCGAAACAATCTAAATGAGAGTTGAAGATCCTGTGAATATGAACCTATCAATATAAAACAATCGACAACATAGTTCGTATGAATGAATTATAAATTTTGTACGTACTTTAACAAACTAAACTCGATAAGCACCATCCCACCTCTTACCTGTTTCATCGAGATCCACCTACATCCAGAACCACCAATGCATGAACAGAACTACCCATTGAGACTGCACCCACCCGAAACCACCAGTAGGAACAAACCTTCAAACCACCAAAAATTCCCAAACACCCTCTGAGCTTCGGCTGGAAGAAAAAAAAAACAAAAGAGGAAAATTTTTTTTTCTGAATCTCGATCACAAGAAGAAGAAACAAGAAAAGGCCTTCAAAAATTACCAAACACCTACCATGTACCTATGACTTCCGAGCAAAGAAGAAGAGAGAAAGATTTCTTTTTCTTGTGCAACTGAGACCCGAGACCGAGAAACGGTTGTTGCCTTCGGTTTTACCTCCACCCAAGACCTCTCGCATCACCTCACTTATGAGACCACCACCCTAGAAGAGCTTAGAGCCGTCGCAAACACTATCAATCTTCATATTCTCCATCGAAAACACCTGCAACAAAAAGGAAACATGAAAAGAAAATAAAACATAAAAGAGAGTTAAAGATCAGGTGAATATGAACCTGTCAATATAAAACAGTTGACAACAGAGTTCGTATGAAGGAATTATGAATTTCGTACGGACTTTAACAGTCTAAGCCATAAAAATATAACTTTAAAAATAAAGTAAGAATTAGTTGATGATGTCTAAATGGAAGTTGTAGATCTCGTCGATAGTTACGTGTGGATATAAAGAAAATAAAAAATGGAGCTCGTATGAAGAAGATATGATTTTTTTTTTTTAAAAAAAAAAACATTAAGTTTTTGCGTGCATCGATAGGAGGCTCACGCTTCTGATAGACGGCGCGACCCACAACAATTTTGCCACGTGTCAGTACTAGATGAAGCCACATCACCATCCCCGAAAAAGGGTGTGGTGCGCCCAGACCAGATGTGTGGCGCGTACCCCTTTCCAACACTATATATTCTTGGATTTTTAGCTCATTTTCACATCAATTCCACCCAGAATCCTCTGGAATTCCTTCCATCCTCTAGTCTCTTCACTTTATAGTTTCTTCCTACTTTAGCGAGGCCCTGGAGCGTATTAGAGATAGAGATTTTGAGCCAAGCAGCATGAGATGAGATATCCCATGCATGACCTTGAGTTGGGAGCGGTGGTTTTTGCCCTCAAGATTTGGAGGCATTACCTTTATGGGGTCCGCTGTACTATCTACACGGATCACAAGAGTTTGCGGCATATTATGGATCAGTCGCACCTAAACATGAGGCAGCACATGTGGTTGGACGTAGTTAAGGATTATGTCTGCGAGATCCTTTACCATCCGGGTAAAGAGAATGTGGTGGCGGATGCCTTGAGCCGCAAGTCGGTTGGATCTTCTGTCCAGGTGTCATGTATGAGGATATATGTGGATTCTCTGCTTGTGGGGTAGATTAGGAAGGTTCAGGCCAAGGGGTGCGGGAATAAAATTGGAAGATTAAGAGGATCAGGAGCGAGATCACCAGGTTTGTTTCGGACAGTCGTGGTTTGTTGACCTGTTGCGGTTGGGTATGGGTTCCTATGTCTGGTGGGGTCAGACAAATTTTGTTGGAGAAGGCTCATAAGTCTCGTTTTTCTATCCATCTAGGGTCCACCAAGATGTATCGGGATCTAAGGTTGAGTTATTGGTGGCCGTGCATGAAGAGGGAGATCGCCTGGTATGTCGAGAGGTGCTTGACCTGTAGGATTGTCAAGGCCGAGCAACAGAGGCCGCATGGCAAGCTGCGGCCTATGGAGGTTCCCATGTGGAAATGGGAGCAGATTTCGATGGACTTTATCACCAAGTTGTCGAAGACGACAAAAGGTTTTAATGCTATTTGGGTCATCATGGATCGATTAACCAAGACTGCCCACTTTCTGGCAATTCGAGAGAGCTCGTCGGCCAAGAAGTTGGCTGATGTGTATATTTGCGAGATTGTTGCTCGCCATGGGGTTCCGGTCTCTATTGTTCCAGACCATGATGTTCGGTTCACCTCACGATTTTGGCAGAAGTTCAATGAGGATATGGGTACGAAGCTGCACTTCAGCACAAATTACCATCCGTAGATAGACAGCCAGGGTGAGCAGACGATTCAAACTCTCGAGGATATGCTGCGAGCATACATCATAGATTTTGGTGGGAGTTGGGACTCTGAACTACCTCTGGCAGAGTTCTCCTACAACAATAGTTTCCACTCTAGCATTAGTGCTCCACCTTTTGAGCTTTTGTATGGGTGGAGATGTCTTACTCCATTCTATTGGGGCAAGGTTGGTCATAGGGTTATGGGGAGAACCGAGGTGGTCCTTCAGAATACATAGATGATCCAACAGATCAGGAAGAGATGGCAGACTGCTCAGAGTCGGCAGAAAAGCTATGCCGACTGGCATCGATCTGAGTTGGAGTTTCAGGTTGGTAACATGCTGTTACTGAAAGTCTCACCTTGGAAAGGTGTGATTTGTTTCAAGAAGAGGGGGAATTAGGTCCCCGATATATCGGACCACTGCGGATTATTGCTAGGGTTGGCAAGGTTGCATATAGATTGGATCTTCCGGAGGAGCTCAATCATATTCATAGCACTTTCCATGTTTCGTAGCTACAAAAGTGAATTCTAGACGAGGATGTAGTGGTGTCATTGGATGATATTCAGGTTGATGAGCGTCTTAACTATGTCGAGAGTCCGGTAGCTATCCTGGAAAGGAAAGTAAAGGTTTTGTGTAGCAAGGAAGTACCATTAGTAAAGGTACGGTGGCAACACCGAAGGGGCTCTGAGTGGACCTAGGAGCCGGAGGCTGAGATGTGGGAGCATTACCCGGGATTATTCACCGCAGCAGGCTTCGAGGACGAAGCCTAGTCCAAGTGGGGGAAAATTGTAACATCCCAATCCTCAGGTATAAAATTTAATTCTTTTACCATGTTTTCTTTAGAACTCGGCGAGTTAGAAGCCTCAACTCGGCGTGTTGAGGTGACTTTTGGCCGCGGATGTTAATGAACCAACTCGGTGAGTTGGCAGCTGAGAAAGAAACACAAATTTTTAGCATGTTGCACCCTATTTACAGGCCTTAAGTCCCTTGGCTGGTGTAACGCTCGTAGATCCGGGCTAGTCAATTTAGAAACGATAAGCATCAAAAATGACTTTTTGATGGAATATTATTTAGAAGGATTAATCTTAACTAAGTTGTAGTATATGCTACAAGGATTCCGTACATATAAAGAACGCCGAAATCCAAGTTATAACGAAGAAGTTATGACCTGTCGAAGTTTCGCGACAAAACCGACACGACACAGCGCGACGTAAATAGTGAATTTACGATAGAGCGATATTTGGATTTTGAGATCTAAAAGAAAGTTGTAGAATACGTTAAACCGAGAGCGTGCATGAAAAGAACGCCCAAATCTGACTTCGTATGAGGAAGTTATGATTTTTCGAAGTTTCGACTTAGCAGTGTACAACCCGAAGTTCGAATATGAGATCGAGCGATATTTAGCCGAAATAATCTAAATGAGAATTGAAGATCTCGTCGATAGTACTCCAACAGTGAAAAGATAGACGAAAACGGACGTCAGATGAAGGAGTTGTGAATTCCTAACAAAGTTTTCCTGTCACAGCCTACTAAAAATAATATAATAAAAATAAAGTCAAAATTAGCCGATGAAGTCTAAACGAGAGTTTTAGAGCATAATCTAACCTTCGCTTCGATATAATGAGCATCGAAAACAGAGTTCGTATGCGAAAGTTATGAATTTCTAAAGTTCGGGGCGCAAAACCCCAAAACTGTCAGAGACCACGACGTGAAATCAGTGTTCACAACGTGAAATGGCTTCTGACACCTCCTGGAGTCTGCCAGACCCAACTTGCGATGACGCATGCAGTGACGATCAAGCCCACGACGTGAAAATACTATTCACGACATGAAAATCGAGAAATCAGCCCTATAAATAGATTTGAAGGGGCAACCGGCCAAGGTTGCTAATTCACCCTTCTCTCACCCATATTACCTCGATTTACGTGCAAAGAAGTATCCCCGAATCCCCGGTATCATCCCGAGACCCGAAGTGAGTCCCGAAGCCTGAAGATCCCGAGAAGAAAAAGAGTTTCGGAGCCGAAGCTCTGCCCACGAGAAGCCCATTGTTTGAAGATATTCTAGTTTCACCGAAGAATACTACTCTTAGAGTCGTAGTGTTGTCCGAATATCGTCTAATCAAGTGAGTGTGTGATTACTTTCTTCTAACACATAAATATGAAGTATTTGCTATGGAATACGTGTTATGTGTTTATATATTGTTTGTTTATTTAAGGTGGATGTGAAATGAATGTTTTATATAGGTTCTAAATGAGTTAACCTATATTTGTATTTTAGATCTATAAATATGTTGGGTAGAACATGGGTAGATGGAATAATTGGTGTGTAATGAAAGATGGTATGAATGAGCCTTGGTGACTATGGAGTTAGCGCCTGTTAAATTGAACCTTAGTGACTATGAAGTTAGCGCCTGTTAAGTAAACCTTGGTGACTATGGAGTTAGCGCCTGTTAAGTGAACCTTAGTGACTATGGAGTTAGCGCCTGATAGCTATAGATTTAGTACCTGATGGATAAACATTGGTAGCAATGGACTTTGTGTCAATTCCTTAGGTCAATCCTTAGGAACGAATCAAGGAATGATAGTTGATTCTTTGGGTAAAACCTTAAGAAATAAAGAAGATAATGGGGATGAATAATTGGTTTGATTATTTGATGATTGAATATAATAAATATATTATTGTGGGTTGAAAACCCTATATGCTCACCAGGCTCCCAAGCCTGACCCACTTAGTTTTCTTTGCATTACAGGTAATGGCACAAGAGTATAAGTTGGTGTACTTGACGAGAGATTTTGGATTATAGATCAGTAGTTATAAATAACTTTTGTAAGGTCTTTTTTATATTGTTTATGCTTTTGGTCTGTATCGGAACAACATGACATCTCGAGATTTTGTTATTTAATGAAAATACATTTCTTTAAAGAAATGCTTTGATAAATTCTTATCATATTTTGTTTTGGGAACAAATTCCGCAACTCTTTTAATCAAAGGATTACTCTGATTTTATAAAACAAAGCATAAAAAAATCGGTCTTTTCTGGTCGTGAAATTGAGGGTGTCACAGGTGGCCTCCTTACTGTTGGGTTTTGAGCATTCTAACACTCCTAAGTGTACATGCAACCCTAAATACCTTGGAACTATGTTTTCTCTATTATACATACAAATATGAACATCTAAGGTATTATCCTAATCTAGCATACAAAACAATGAATATAACAAGATAGAATACATACCTCTTTGATGTAGAAAGTCTTCATGAAGCTTGAGTGCCAAGTGCCTCAAGTGTGACACATCAAATGGTTCACACAACACCAAATACACTTGGAATAACTTGAGAGAATTCTACACTTCATGAAAATCGGCTAGCCCTTCTATTACACACTCTAGTGGCCGATTTTGGTCAAGAATAAGATGCATATATAGTTAGGGTTACACCATGTAAACCCTAATTAACATGGCCTTTCATTTCCATGATCCATGGGTACAAAAACACCATGGCGCATCCATGGAGCATCATATGGGTTTTAGCCCAACTAGATAATCCATGGAGCATTAGCCCACTATATAAGTATGGATGATTTACACAATCAACCCATATATTTAATTAATCTTCTTTTGATCACTTAATTAATCCTAGATTAATTCTTGATCAATACTAATTAAATAATCTTATTAGTATTATTAATATACTAGAACTTATAATATATTAATAACCATAAGTGTCTTATTTCTCTCATTTAGTCTATCCAAGTGCATGATGCCATGCAACCCAAATAGACCATGCCGGGTCGGGTCAAGTCTTACCAATTATAGTTATGGACTTAGACATTAATCCAACAGTCTCCCACTTGGATAAGTCTAAAACTATTATTGCGTATGACTTCAGGAACCGAATGGTAATCGTAGCTCTCAAAAGCTTTTGTCGAACTCTGACCTTGTAGATGAACTCTGACCTTTGTCAATGACTTTTCCATTAGATAAGGGATCATATATTCCTCCATTCTAGATATCATATGGACTGAGACATGGATTATAATCATTCTCTCTATCCATTTGTTGTTTCCCGATTTCTGATTTATGAAGACTGACTAATTGAACAAATCAAATCAGTCCTGGCCAGGCCGAGCACTTCCATTTGTCATCATCAAATCATCGAGGGGCCCACACATATAGCTTTTATACCAAAGGTAAAAGGAATGGATAAACTTCGGCTCATATAGCTTGTTCTACTACTTGCTGAATCATACACAAAGACACGTTTTATAACATCGAGTTACCAATGCGTTTTCGTGCAATCAATGTACTATCAAATCATAGTAACAACTCATATCTCTAGGTTTGAAGAATATAAGATATTATCGTCTCATGATCACTCATGATAAAATCCATGAAGTGATTCTAATGAGCGCGGGTTGAATCCAATACTCATAACTTATGAGTACTCATGAGTGTTGTAGCACAACTTTGTCCACCAACTTGGACCTCTACAAGCCAACCCATGACAGTCTTGATTCATATCTACTTCCGACATATGACCGACTGTGGATGGTTTGAATAACTTAGTCATTCCGGAAGAATAACCTAGTTTATTCTGGAAGTCAAAACATGCAAAATGAAACACAAGAATAATTGAATCCAATATGGTATCAAAACCTATGAAGATAAATAAAACACCTTTTATTTATCACCATATGATTACACATTATTCATTGTATACTGTTTCAGCTATCAACTTTATTCTTGTATTTAAAAAACAATAGTTGTCCCATGCTCCAAGCATGTACACTATGTTTTCTAAACACTAGTCATGCCACACACCAAGTGTGCATACTATGTTTGTCTATGATCTTTACTTTGTGAACTAGATCAATTGAACATAACTTCAATGATTCTCTTTTCACACTCCCAAATCCTTACTGCAAATGCAAGAATTCCAAATTCATGCCATTTACTGAATTCTGTTAGATTCTAAACATATATACATTGAACCTCTTGTAATGATTATGCACAAAGTCAGAAGGACTTGACAACAACCATTACAGAGCATTCCAAAGGAGATCAGCTCCTTGGGAACATCCTTCTTGCATTAAGTTTCCTAATCTTACACAGATTAAATAATTTCTAACTTTGAAACATTTCCAGATTCCATTTTGACTATCACTTCTGAACAAGAGTTGCCTCCTTACAGATTATGTCAATATGGTCCTTCCAGAATTATCACTATACTTCCAACTGTCCTTGCGAAACCAATCTTTGGTAAACCTTAGATTGTCCTCAACAATTGCTTAATCCTTTTAGTCATATTTAATTCTATACCTTTTCCTTTCTTAATGCCCCAGGCATTAGGAAAATTTTAGAAAGGATGAATATAGCACATTTAATCGATCCTATATCCGAAGCATATGGGACATGATTCATGATGTCTCACATAAAGACTAAACCAGTCTTTTGCTATAACATTTCCATTTCTATTTACCAAGTTCTCATAATTCAGATTATGAAACGGGATGCCGTAATCATAATCGAATTTTAGAACGCAAATAATGGACACATATATAGAATTTCCTTATGTTTAGCCATTCCAACATGAAATTCATATATATATCCTTGACTAAATACGAATTAAAACCTTAATCAAAGTTTTTAGAACTGAAGTGAAGTATATTTTCCTCTCCCTTAATTATAGCAAAACAACTCTTTCCCATTGAAACTTTTGTTTTCTATAATTAACATGGCTAACTTACAATACTTATCATAATTATCATGCTCCCACTAACATGATGATTATTAGCATGACACTTATGCTCCCACTAGCTTTGACATGTACTCAGAAATTAGCTGACTTTCTTACCAAAGTTCAGATTTCTGATACTAGATTGTTTTGATAAAACTTTATCATAATCATACACCTTCTCTTAGATAGCTCATAGGTGTGTCTAAACAATTTCAAGAACTATGAAAAGGGATGTCGTAATCATAGTCTTGATTGTTTTGACCTTTGCCACTTCTCACAAGTCCAAGTTAGTGTGCCGGTAAACCACACACGCTCCACTAACGACTTTGAGAATGCAAATATCACAATTGCTATCTAACTAAAATCTACTTAGTGCAAGTGTTTCCTCACCATCATTTTCATGAATCGGAGAGAAACCTTATGACACTTAGATTTACTGGTGTATGTGTTCTTATCCATGTGAATTGTCAAAACCATAGTCACAAGACAAGGATAATGAAAAATTCAAACTCATATGGATTGAACTCAATCTTAATTTCTTGCCATCTGGCAGCTCAAGAGCTTGCCATTGCTTCCAAGTTGTTGTGCAACCAATTGAGAACTCTAAGAACTCATATATAAAGCCAACTTTAATTGGAATGGGCACAGAATATGTCAACACGATAGGTTATGAACCTCAAGTCGTGTGCTAGTGAAGAACTTTAGGTTTTATTCTTGATTAGTTCTTGAGACTTCCAAGACTTTTAAGACTCCCACTGTCCTCTTGACATATAAGACTTTCTTGTCAGTTATTCAAGAGATAGTGTGGATTCTAATCAAGACAAACACTTCACAAAATTGGCCTAAGTTGGTCTTTGTTTTATCCAAAACATCACAACTTACCAATTTCAAATATACAAAAGTAGAAAACTTTTACTCTTACATTTGACAAGTGTTTTAAACCTTATTTAAGACATGTCACTCAAGTTACAATCTTGGGGTATGACTCTAAGACTTGTATTGGAACGAAGTATGACTCATCTTCTTGATTTAACCATTTCAACAATTCAAGATTCCTCTTCTTAGTCATAAGAATGCACTAAGATTTCCTTAGAGAACTAATTGTTATATGGTTTCTTAATCATTAAGATGATCACAAAACTGATACTAAAGTACTCTCCCATCTTTTCAGATTTGAGAAACTTTTATCCTTCTGCCTAATTTGATTCTTCTTATTCGCTCTACCATACATTGGAACCTTTTCCAATGTCTCAGAGTTACACTTAAGCTTGTAAGTATAATCATATTTACTGAGCTTTAGTAAACCATGACGAATAGTCTTATCGATCTTTTGTGGTGGACTTGACCAATGCACAAGAATGTGTACTCGATCCCTTAGTCCTTCACTTGACTCACACATCCATGTGAACAAGTAGTTAGTCTTAATTTTTTTCCAATGCTTGAAAGTTTTCATTCATCATGTTATACAACTTGCATGATTCCAAGTTTCTATCCAACTGAAACTTGGGTGATGAGAATCTTTCCTTATTTGGTAAATTTAGACACTACCACAAATGAAAGAATCAAATTCATATTTCCACTCTTGCCATTAATGGAATCACATAAGCAACAATTTTTCCTCAAATGCCATTGTAAGGATATTTTAAAATAAATAAAATCATCATTTTTCCTTTTATTTTAAAAACTTTGCGGAAAAACTATCCTTACAATCCATATGAAAATTTTGTTCTTATCTATTCCTAAGCTATATCTCATAACTCCTAAGAAGTAGCTCAAGAATCCGATCTACAAACTATGCGATAGAAATCCATCTACGCGATCAGATTCAGCATATTCTTTCTTTAAGTTTCTTTACTTTTCTTTGATTCTTAAAACATCAACATGTGACCCAGTCACATCATGTATCAAGAATCTCAGAATAGAAACTTAGCAGAGTTAGATAGTGGATTTTTTTACCTAAAGTAGAGTCAAACTTATTGACTTTAACACCCTTAGGTAAATTGGCAGCTTCGCAACCAATGACCCTTCCTTTGGCAATTAAACATATGGACGCTTTGGTAATGGTGCATAGGACTATCACAGACTTAGCCTTTCTCTTTATCATTTGGTCAACCGAGTTGACTATGGCCGATCCCTTTCCACTGGGAAGAGAGAGCTTTACTGGATATCCAATGTCATTATTGTCAATGTCCATAAAGTTTTAGGAAGTTGATCTTAGCAAATAGATAAGATCATTAAGGGTCTTGTCATAGTCTGTTTCATAGGTGTCCCAAAGGAACTCACTATGTGACTTAGAAAGTGATTGAGCCACCAACTTTCTCAAGACTTTGACACCCAACTCTCCCGGCTTGTCAATATGTGACTACATCTCCAAGATGTGATCACACCTAGACCTTTCCTTGCCAATAGGGCTTGAGTGACCTTGAACTTGTGGGTTAGGGAGAATAATTGGAGGAGGTGAAAGAAGTATGATTTCCATGGGACATCATCTTCATTTAGTAAAGCTTGTTTCAAGAGATTTGGGAAGATCATAAATGTCTAAACCAGACATCTTTTGGGAGATATTCAAGATAGTTGATCTAAAGTCCTTAATATAACACCCAATATGAAATATTAAGGCTAGGACCCAACAAACTATTTTATAACTTAGAAGAGGGATGTCATAATCCAAGCTATAAAATATTTGAAGGTAGGTGAATGACGATTCACCAATTTCCACCAAGATAAACTGTAGATGTAAAATTGTAAAAGTCGAATATAGTGTTTTGTATAGTTTCGCATTTTATGTTATTTTACTAAGTCATCTTTGTACGAAGTGAAATGTCTAGACTTAGTATATTTTTTGTACACTCATGTTCCCTATAAATAAGGACTGAGGTTAGAAGTAGAGAGAGACTTTTCGTAACAAATATCTCTTTTCTGCTTATGTTGTAATCAGTCTTTATCAATATGAGATCTGATTAATATTTACTCTTCGTGTTCTAAATCTTCAATTACTCAAATTAAACTTTGCTTTCTCAAATCTCGATAACAATTCTCATCAATTGGTATCAGAGCAGGATTCAAACTGCTTCGATCTGATTTTTGTGTTAGAATCATTTGCTTTTTGAGTTGCAACTTTACTCAAAATTTTCCGCGCATTTTGGTTTTGAAAATCATATTTGATCTTCATATTTGAATTGATTCTGTCTTTGAATTGTTAAGTCGAGTAATCGATTAGTGATTTGTGATCAATTCAATTGATCAAATTTTCTATTTCATCAAGTTTTTCAAGTTTTCTGAAAATTTATGTGTTCATTAATGGCGAAATTCAACATGAATACAATGACTTCCTTCTCTCACTTGCTTGGTTCTTCAACCAAAATTTCGATGTTAATTCCAGAATACTATGATCAATGGGCTGATAGAATGGAAGATTACTTAAATGGAATTGATGAAGAACTTTGGAATTGTATCGATGGAACAGTGCAAGCTCCTGTTAATGTGCAACCAATTGGTCCATCTACTACTTCTACTGAAGTTGCTGATCAAGAAAAACGGTTGAAGAATAATGAAAAGAGGTGCATGAGGGAACTAAGAGGTGCTCTACCTCCTGTGGTTTACAATTACATCCGTAGTTGTAAAACAGCCAAGGAGATCTGGAACACTCTAAAAGAGAAGTATCAAGGTAGCGAAAAGACGAAGATCAACTCTGTGAAACAATGTCTAGTTGAACTGAAGGAATTCAGACAAAAGGATGCAGAAACTCTTGAAAATTACTATGATCGTCTGAATGAGCTTATGTTTCGCTGCAATAGGTATGGAATCACTAGGTCTCTCATGGAGTTCAATTTAACTTTCATTATGGGTCTTCGCAAGGAATGGCGAAGTGTGAGCATGATGATTAAGAATCAACAAAGTTTTGATACAACTAAATTGAATGATCTCTACAATCAATTGAAAACACATGAATGTGAAGTTTCAGAAATGTATGAAGAATCAAAACAAAGTATTGGAGGTCCTTTGGCTCTTGTTTCAAAGGTATCAGAAACTGATGTTAATGAAAAAGATGGTTCAGATGATGAAGGATTTTTTATGAACTCTGATGATGAAGCTGTGGCATTCTATTCAAACAACAGAGTTAAGAAGTTTTTCAAAAAGCCTTTTAATCCAAAAGGAAAGGCTAGTGATGTGAAAAATGCAGTCACAAGAACTGGAGGGGAGGAGAGGAAGAAATTGGAGAAAGCTGATGAGAAACTAAAAGATGCGAAAGAAGAGAAGAAGCTGAAAGGTGATTCAAGAATTTACTGTCACTACTGCAACGGTGCGAATCATTTTGCAGCTGATTGCATGTTGCGAAAGAAAGAAGAGAAGAAGGAAAAAGTTAAAGATGAAGCACACTACTCTGAAAAGATTGAAGAGATATGTGCTAAGACCAAAGGAGTGTCTTTGATTGCGAAAGGTGAAACTGACAATGAAGAAAGTGGTACGTATCAAATCTGGTCTTCAGGATCTGATGACGAGGAAATGAGGCATCCCACACATGGAGCAATGTTCGCATGTTTTGAAGATTGCGAAGAGGAAATTTCAGGAAGGTGCTTCGTATCCAAATCCACAGACAAATCACCCATGACAACCAAGGTACGTGCAATACTTGAATCTTTTAATATTCCTTTATCTGCTTATGATGCTGAAATTGTTTCATTTGATGAAATTGTGGCTTATTTTGATTCGGTTATTGTGTCTGCTAGTACTAAAGCTCAAAAATTAAGTATGCAACTAGGTGAGATAATGAGAGAATTAGAAATAAAGAGGAGCAGAGTAGAAAAACTTGAAATGCAGATCAAAAATATAGATTGTGATAGGAATAATCTTACAAATGATGTTAGGTTGTTGCTAGCACAAAGGAACATATATTGTAATTCTGCCAAACGGCTATATGCAAAATTAACTGTTTTACATCATTCTTCTGACATTAGCAAAGAACAACATAGGAAACTGTTACCTTTTCTTGAATATGAACGTGAAAAAGTTGATGTTGTTTCTTATGATTGTGAAAGTACAATTGCTCAATTTGACAAAATTCCTGATGATAGATATACATATGGTATTGTCAAAATTGATGAATTTCTGAATGCTGATGAGTTAGTTAACATTGTCAATGAAAGTTTGACAAAGAGTGAACAAGTGAAAATCTTAAAGAAAACAGAAAATTCAACTCTTGCCTCACAATTCAATTATGCTGATATTGATGAAAATTCAGATAATGTGAGTGAAATCAGTGAGATAGAAGAGGAAGAAGAGGTAGATTGTTCTCAATTGTCAATAGTTAATATCACATCTAAGATTAAAGGTAAAGAAATTATTGTTGATTCGATAGTAGAGGATGAAATTGATAAACCTTTAACTCCACAACATTGTAAGTTTGATAATGTGGCAGTTGAAAGCTGGAAATATGATGATAATGAAGAAAACAGAGAAGAAAAGAAAGATTCAAATGAAACACCTCAACGAGTTGTGGTTGATCAAGTGTTTGAAAATACAAAAGAATTTGACAAAATTTTAAATGACAAAGGCACACATTATTTGGAAACCAACACAGTGGTATATCCAAATTTTGTATGTACTGATAAAACCATTTTTCCAAATCAAGTTTTTGTCACTACTGGAAATGCTGAGAAAGTTCATCCTGAATTCAACAAAATGATTGAAAAAGATAATCTAAAGTCAACCACAGAAGGTTTTTTCGCAAATCAAAACACAGAAGAAAACAATTTAACTCAAAATTCTTATGTGTTTCAAAAACAAAAATCATTACAAAAATGGGTGGTTAAAGGTGAAAAACCAAACAAAATTTTTGAAAAAGTTGAAAAATCAAAGGCTGAAGTGAAATTAAATTCTCATGAATTCAAATTGATGGTTGGAAATTATTCAACAGAAAATAATGTTTCAAAAAGAAAAGCAGTTTTCTGGCAAGTTGTGTCAAATGACAAACCAAGAGATGAAAAAGAACAAATTTCAAGAACAAAATCATCTAAATTTCAGAGCAATAATAAACAAACAAATTTTGTTGATAAAAGTCCATATGTTCGCAAATATGACAACAATTGAAAATTTGAGAATTTGCAAAAATTTGCAAATAATCAAAAGTTTCAAAATGTTGGCAAATTCACGAAAACTTCATCAAGTTTGACAGATTCAACTCAAGAAAAAATTAAATTTTCACCAAAATTACCAAATTTTCCAAATCCTTCAGTTTTGAAAACAGACCAAAGTTTCATATACAAAAGGAAAATCTAATGTAAGTACAATCAATCGATGGTTTGAAGGGAAAGGAAGAAAATATCAAAGTGGGAAGTCTTTAGAGCAACAAATCAAGAATGCATTTGACAAGTTCGCAAATAACTCTTCCACTGCTAGTTCATCATCTCATCATTCGCAAGTTCCAGTTCAAAAATGGAAACCAGTTATCAAAAATGTGAATGTTGTGAAGGATAAGATTACAATCAATGGAAATCCAAAACTATTGAATGAATATATTTCAATATCTAGATCCGATGATGTTGATATAATGGATTCTGTCACAAACAAAGTGAAAACATGGTTTTTAAATTCCAAGAATTTGTTTCATTCTACTAATGATGGACCCAACAAGTCTTGGGTTCCAAAAATTTTCAATAAATGCAGGTGATGTGTGACGAGCAATATGATTCGAAATGGTATATTGATAGTGGTTGCTCTTGTCATATGACTGGAAGAAAGGAAAACTTGCGAGATTATAGAAGCTTGGAAAATGCAGGATTAGTCAAATTTGGGAATAGTCACAAGTGTCAAGTGAAAGGCTATGGGAAAGTCACAAATGGAAAATTCACTGTGAATAGAGTTGCTTATGTTGAAGGACTTCAACACAATTTGATAAGCGTGTCACAACTTGTTGTTGGTACTGGAAATCAAGTTGTATTTAATGAAGAAGGAAGTATCATTTCAAATGCGAAGTCAAATGAAATACTTCTCAAATCCAAAAGATATGGTGATATGTTTACACTGGACATTAAACCAATTGTGGGAAAACATGTTGTGTGTTTACTATCAAAAGCATCTAATGATCTCAGCTGGCTTTGGCATAGAAGATTGTCACACTTGAACTTTCAAAATATTAATAAACTTGTCACTGAAGATTTAGTTCGAGGGTTACCAGTACTAAAATTTGACAATGATTCTTTGTGTGCAGCTTGCGAACAAGGAAAACAACATCGAAAAGGTCATCCGATTGTGATAGATTCAAAAATCGTAGAACCATTGGAACTTTTTCACATTGACTTATGTGGACCGTCGACTATTGCAACAATCAATAAAAAGCGGTATATTTTAGTTGTTGTAGATGATTTCTCTCGATTCACATGGGTGTTTTTTCTCAGGTTGAAATCTGAAGTTGCTCAGACGATGATTGATTTTATCAAAAAGATTGAACTTAGTCTGAAGAAGAATGTATGAAAAATTAAAAGTGATAATGGTTCTGAGTTTAAAAATCAAACTCTTGATATTTTTCTCACAAGCAAAGGCATTTCGCATAATTTCTCATCACCATATACTCCACAAAAAAATGGTGTTGTTGAAAGAAGAAATCGATCTCTATGCGAAGCAGCCAGAGCCATGTTAACATATGCGAATCTACCTCAATATCTTTGGGCAGAAGCAGTGTCCACTGCATGTTTTACTCAGAATCGATCATTCATTCATCGAATATTCAATGTTACTCCATATGAAATAATCAATAATCGGAAACCTAATGTAAAATTCTTTCATGTTTTTGGTTGCAGGTGCTTTATCATGAATCTCAAAGATAATTTGTCCAAGTTCCAAGCTAAAGCTGGTGAAGGCATATTCTTAGGATATTCACAGAATTCAGTTGCATACAGAGTGCTTAATAAAAGAACTAGAAAAGTTGAAGAAACTTTCAATTTAACGTTTGATGATTACTATCTTAAACAAATGGATAGTAAATTTGAAAATAAATCAATACTTGTGGATTCAAATACGCAAATTGATAATTCTGAAATCAATGATTTTGATTATGACTTAATTTTCGGAATTCCTGACAGGGCAATTGACACAGAAAATAATGCTCCTGATAATCAAACATCAGAATCCTCAAAACATACTGATGATTCAACAATAAATACAACATCGATAACTTGTGAAAGTACGACCAATATTCGTATGGAGGAGGAACATACGAGTATTCATGAAGATAGTCAGCCAATTTTCGAGGGGGAGAATGAAATTATGAATCATCAAGTTGAGGGGGAGCATTCACAGAATCAACAGGAACATCAAGTTGAGGGGGAGCATTCGCAGAATCAACAGGAACATCATTTTGAGGGGGAGCATCAAGATGAAGATCATGTTGAGGGGGAGCATGATGAAACAGAGACAATTAATCTTGATGAAAATGATGAGTTTCATGAACTAAATGATAATTTTTCTGTTGCAGGATCTGAAAATGAAGATATGTATGAAGATGCACCATTAGAATTTAATCCTAATTTTCCACCACTTGAGAAATGGACAAGAAATCATCCAAAAGAACAGGTAATTGGTAATCCACAAGATGGTGTGTTGACTAGAGCTCAAATTCGTGCGAAAAATGAGGTACTGAATGCGAACCAAGAACTATGTATGTTCAATGTCTTTATTTCAAAAATAGAGCCAAAAACAGTAAAGGATGCTATGGAACACTCAGATTGGGTTGTTGCTATGCAATCTGAACTGGCTGAATTTGAACGAAACAAGGTTTGGAGATTAGTTTCTAAACCTTCTGATGTTTCAATTCTCGGATTAAAATGGATTTTTAAAAACAAAACCGACAAAGATGGTAATATTATTCGAAATAAAGCTAGACTAGTGGTTAAACGTTATTCGTAACAAGAAGGGATAGACTATGAAGAAACATTTGCACTGGTTGCAAGACTTGAAGCAGTTTGCATATTTTTAGCCTATGCAGCTCACAAAGACTTTGCTGTTTATCAAATGGATGTTAAATGTGCATTCTTAAATGGAGAACTAGAAGAAACAGTGTATGTTGAACAACCACCAGGATTTATAAGCAATGAACATCCTAATCATGTTTACATCCTAGATAAGGCTGTATACGGATTAAAACAAGCACCAAGAGCCTGGTACGCAACACTTAAAAATTTCTTGAAACAATCTAAATTTAAACAAGGATCAGTTGACCCCACATTATTTCGCAAGAAAGTTGGGTGTCATCTAATGCTTGTTCAAATTTATGTTGATGATATTATCTTTGACTCAACTGATCTAGCATTGTCAATTGAATTTGAAAATCTAATGAAAAGTCAGTTTGAAATGAGCATGATGGGAAAAATTAATAATTTTCTTGGCTTAAACATAAGACAGAACAGGGATGGAATCTTAATCAATCAAGAAAAATATACGAAGAACTTATTTGAAAAGTTTGGAATGTCTAATAGCACGAAACTCAGAGTACCAATGACAGTAGGAACAAGACTAACTCCTTCGTTAGATGCTCCTGCTATTGATTTAACACTTTATCGAAGCATGATAGGGTCTTTATTGTACTTAACTGCAAGTAGAGCTGATATTATGTTTTCAGTTTGCAATTGTGCTAGATATCAAGCTAATCCCAGAGAACCTCATTTGACTGCAGTGAAAAATATTTTTCGCTGTCTTAAGGGAAGAGTTTCTTTAGGACTTTGGTATCCTACAAAAACGGGGTTTTTCATTCAAGCTTTTTCAGATTCTGATCTAGGAGGATGTACTTTGGATAGGAAAAGTATGAGTGGTGGATGTTAACTATTGGATGGGAAGTTGGTGAGTTGGCAATCAAAGAAACAAACTTGTGTGGCTATATCAACCGCTGAGGCAGAATACATTGCTGCTGCTGCTTGCACTTCGCAAATTATTTGGATTCAGAGTCAACTTCGTAACTATGCAATAAACATGAAAAAGATTCCTTTGTATTGTGATTCGCAAAGTGCAATTTGCATTTGTCATAATCCAGTACAACATTCAAAGACAAAACACATTGCTCTTCGATATCATTTTATCAAAGATCATGTGGAAGATGGGAATATTAAAATTCATTTTGTTAAAACAACTGAACAACTTGCTGATATTTTTACAAAACCTCTTGATGAAAAATCATTTGTTAGAATTTTAGCAGGTTTGGGGATGATTAATGCGAATTCAATTTCAAAAACTCATGCCTAAAAGTCTGGTTCAGCAGTTATGAGTCAAATTTGTTCAGAGGTTACTGTTCATTCAGAGGCTTCGCATGGCTTCGCATCCACATCTTTTCGCATCTGAGATCATAACAACTAAGGTAAGGTTTACGACTAATTTTGAATTTTTTTTAACTTTTGAAAAATCAAAAATCCAAAAAGATTTTATTTTATTATGTTCTTAATTTTGAAAAATTAAAAATCCAAAAAGATTTTATTTTGTTATGTTTTTAATTTTGAAAAATTCAAAAATCACAAAAATATTTTTGTTTTCTTTGTTCTTTAAACTTTGTGTGCTGAGAATTTAATACAGGGCTAAAATGCGAAGAAGTCATACTTATGTGTTTCTACGGGAAGGTATTAATTTTCTTTTAAAAACTAGTTAGGATGTCCCTAGAAGCATGCTGCTGTATGTAGACCAAAATCCTCAACAAGACTCTATGTGTGAAAAGAAAGCCTTAATGAAATTATCACATGAAAATTTCTTCCCAAAAAGGCTTATATTCGCATAAGTCAACAGAGCTACCTTACTCTTCTCAAATGAGTTAAGAGTTTTCTGTTTTGTCCATTATAACAGAGGTATACTTCGATTCTTATCCAATCTTTTTATACCAAACAATTCTTACACTCCAAATTTTTGAAGAGATTTGTCCTTGAGGTCTTTGATCAAACCAATCAAAACCTAGACAAATCACAAGTTTGTGTTTATGATCTAACATCATGAGTCTGTGATGGAAGTGAAACCCAAAAATCATAAACCTTAAGGAATTGACGGGGAACTTTGTTCCAGATTTTTACGAAACCTTTGTTTCAGTATCAAAAATTTCGAAACTTCAAATCATATTCAATTCGCATGTGTGGTCTTGATCAAATATTCACAACCAACAATGTTTGTTACCCAACAAGATCCAGAACAAATATTTTTTTTGAATACTATTTATGTGTAAGTTTCATTCGCAAATCCTAGTCATGATAAATATTTTCACAAGCCAACTTGTCACTGACTATACTGGTCAAACAAGTAATTTCATTTACAATTTCTCACCTTATGTTAAGGCTGATATGTAATGAAATTTAAAACCAATCCAACATGTCTTTCAAAAGAAGCCCTTTGATACTTCTCTACAAGTATTCGATTGTAATTCATGGGAAACTACACAAGTTGTTGATTATCTCTCTTGATGATTAACGAAGCAACCTTTGCCTGGGGTTTAACTGCATTCATGTCAAATTCAATTTTTGACATCACAAAATTCCAAATTTTTTGTTTCTCATCTTATTCTGTTGACACAATGCACACACGAAATCCTTGAGGTTCTGAGTACAACCAACTCAGACTGATGATTTCGCAAATCTGGCATATGACTTCACTTTATATCCCAAAAGTGAAAGAGCCTTGACTCCATGCGAAGGGTTTTAAACGGTTCAGATTCTATAATGGGAAACTTGACAGGCTGTGTACTCAAGATGGTTGGTATTCTATCCGGTTTTCAAGGAGATGTGACAGTTACTTTTTGAAGCATGGTTATCTTTTGCAATCATGATCCGATTTTCAAGGTGCCACATCGGATAACATTAAATGCATCCCGCTTTAATTTCAAATTAATTTGAGTAGCCTATAAAAGGGGGATCAAGAACACTATATACGGTTACGCAAACAGAACTCTCACAAACCTCCAAAGTTTCAACCTTGATCAAACTTCATATTTTTCAAACCCTAAAAATGGCAGCCACTCAATCCAACACTGATGAAGTTCTTTCTCAATCCCTGATGAAAATCCAAAGCACAAACTATCAAGTTGATCCAAATGTATCTTCTTATTCTGAAGGCTTGAAGATGCTTATCGTTGCCCTGAAACGATCCCCTCTGTCAACTGCCATGTTTAGTTCCTTCTCTGTTCCAATGACATGGTTATCCTTGGCAGCTTCAACGGCATCATACAATCATACAGCGGATGTGATAACATTCAACTTAATCAACAACAAGCGGGTCAAACTGTCCAAGAAGATGTTTGTTGAATTCTTGCAGATTCCAAACAATCCTCCATTTGTCAAACCTGTTAACTCTCAAATCATTCACATGTTCAACGAGATGGGTCATCAACCAGAGCTTGAGAAGATCAGTGACTTTCGAAAGTCTGGGTTGCCATGCATATGGAATTTCTTATTTGGAATTTTTCTCAGATGTCTTACAGGAAGATCAGTTGGACTGGATAGAGGACGAATGGAAGTATATGCCATGGTTATGGGCATATACTATGATATAAACGTTGATTATGCAACCCAATTATGGAAGGAATTTGTTAAGATTCTTGAAAACACAAATTCGGAAAAGGGGATTTCGTGTGCAAGATATTGGAGCTTGATTCTGGAGAAGGTCTATGAAAAAGAAGCAATTCCAGTAATGGAGGATATTGAAGTTGCTGAATTTTCTTTGTATCAGTTTCCAAAGGCAGTAGAAGATGATGAAGCAATCTTTACTCATGTGGCTCGCATTCTAGATGCGATGCTTCGCAAGGTATCTCAAACTCACAAAGTCTTGGTGAGATATTTGCAAACAGTTGATCAATCAGAGCAGACTGGAGTATTATTGGATGTTGCTGCTCCGTCAAAGAAGAAGAAGCTCATAAAGAAGGATGCGAAAGGTTCATCTACCCAACAAGTTCAAGATGAAGATATTCAGATTGAAGAAACTTCATCTAAGTCAAAGAAAGAAATAATACCTTCTAAGTCTGGGGTATTGAAGAAAATTCGCAAGGCCGAGGTGAGCAGTAAAGGCGTTACTATTCGTAGTATTCCAGCTCCGGTTTCTCCAGGAAAGAAGAGGCAAAGAGCTGAAGAATTTGCCAAGAACATGCAACATACTCTCATCAAAAGAAGGAAGATGGTGATTCGCAATGAATCATTTGATGAAGAAATAGTACCAGAAACTCCACCAGTAACATCTACGGTAAATGTTTCATTACCTATCATCCATACTTCGCAAATCTCTACCACCTTACCACTCACCAAACCACTCGAAATAGTCACTACCAAATCAGTTTCTGAGGAGGTACCTATTTCTGATACGGTTGTCAACGTATCTGATACGGGGGCACCTATCCTGAGTGTTGCAACCATAATCCCAATCTCCTTACCTATTTCTTTACCAATTGTTTCAATTCCATTTACAACTTTATCCACCACTTCGTCAATTTTTGATCATGCTCTCAAAACTCATTTACAACACTTTTTCCATCTCAATCACCCGAAAATCCTCAACTTTCGCAACCTTTATCTGATAATGAAGCTGAAGGAGGTGCCTTTGGAGGGATACTTGAAGACATTCACTTTGATTCAGAGGAGGAGGATATTCCTGATCATATGCTCATAACAGGAAAACAATTTAAAATCCTGAATCAGAAGTTGAATGCCATTATTCAGTCGCAAGCTGATTCCGGCAAGATGTCTTCTATATCAGCAATGGAGATTGATGTAGTGATCAAAGGTGCTTAGAAACGTCTTATGGAGAAGGTTGATCAATCTGACAAGAATAATGAGCTTCGCATTCAAGCACAAGGGAGCAATTTTTCTTCAGTGGTCAAGGATTTGAAAATTGTTGCAAAAGAACGTCATGTTCTTTTTGTGCAGGATGTGAAGGAAGTTTGGGAGGATGTCAACTATAAGCTTCAAGAGTTGAAACTGAACTTGCCAAGGAGCTTCAGGATATTCATACTGAAAATGCTGAAGTTCAAAAGCAGATTGCGGAGGTTTCTTCAAGAGTACATAATTTTGTTAATGTTCCTATTCTTGAAGCACATAACGAAGAAACAAAGGAGAAGCTTGATCAGCTAACCAAGTTGGTGTCTGAGCTTAAAATGGTGGTTTCGCAATCGTCAACTACACAAATTCTCACTCCTGAGTTCTTGTCTCTAAAGATTAATACTTTAGAACAAGCAATTCAGAAAGCTCTTGCTCCACTCGCCAATTTTACTTCTTTACTACCAAAGGGTGCCCCACCTTAGGGGTGTCGAATGGGTAAAATTTCCGGGTTTCGGGTAGAACGGGTATTTCCTTAAGAAAATAATACCCGATACCCGACCTATATTGTAATTTGGGTTTTCGGGTTTCATGTATTCGGGTTTGAGGTCGGGTTAGGTAATTATCGGGTATACCCGAAAATTTATTAAATGACACTTGTTGATAATTTTTTTTATTTTTTTTATTTTTACATGTTGGTTTGTTTAATAAAGAATCGGGTAGGAAAATACTCCATACAATTAACAAGTATATATATATATATATATATATATATATATATATAATAACAATACAAATCATTAAACTGAGAATTTTGATGACGGTTCAGGACTTCAGCTTCAGCGTCGCATTCCCTTTGCATGTTTGCATCGACCGTCGATCATAAGAAGGAAATGAAGGGTTTTGTTTTATTTGAAGTGTGCATACGTGACTACATTGTATATTTGGTATTATTTAAAAAACGAATTCGGGTATTTGGGTATACCCGAAAATAAATATTCATACCTAAAACCTGACCTATATTATTATCGGGTTAACCTATTACCCGAATGTTCATACCCGTTACCCATTCTACCCGACCCATTCTACCCGAATTCGGAACGGGTCGGGTGGGTAGAACGGGTTTCGGGTTTTTTCGACAGGCCTACCCCACCTGCTTTCACAAGGGTGCAAGGGGGAGAGAAAAGTTTAAGTAAAGAAGAAGATGCGAAGACAGTTGGAAAAGTTATATCTACTCAGCTTATAACTACTCTTCCCATACTTACGAAGCCAATTTCCTCAACCACAAAAACGATGTCCAAAGGAATCGTTATTGGAGAAAAAGAAGGAGGTTCAAGTTCAAAACCTCAAACATATATGGTGGGAAAAGGAAAAGGGATTTTATATGAAAAATCAAAGGAGGAGAAGAAAGCTGAGGCTGAAGCAGAGTTGGAAAGGATGAGGCAAGTACAAAGCATCATGAGGCAGAGGGTAAGTGATCCTCCCACGATGAACAAAGGAGATCCTGCGAAGCTTTACTCCTACGAAACTATAGAGTCAAAAGTGGTGGGGAGGGAAATGTACGAATTCGAGAAGAAGCCAAAGAGAAGTTATGATATTGCGAATTCAGACAATTGTCAACTCGATTTTCCAATAAATGAAATGCTATTCATTACTGCTCAGTACAAGATTAGTGAGAAGTTTGATAATCCTGATGATTATATACACATGAAAATCAGATTTCATGCTGTTTTGGGGAAGAATCCAGATGAAGTTTGGTCTTTAATGAAGATCAAAAAGGTGCTGAGAATCAAGAAAGACATATTGTTTGAATACATGCTTCAAAATTTTCATTATTTTGTTATCCGAGCAGACAACAAACAGTATGACTTCACTGTAGCAGATTTTCCTCTGATTAACTGCAATGATTTAATTCAAGTGGCTCTGATTTTGAAGCACATGGAAGAAAATAATCTCAAAGGCTTTGAGACTGAAGTGTTCAAGATAGGTTTCGTACATGTTAAGACATACATCGATAATTACTTCGATTGTTTGGCTCTTACAGATGAAGAGCTGGCTAATGTGTTGGGAAGAGAAGTGAACGTTCCTTGGGAAGAAACTTTATCTCAATCAGCATTATCGAAATATGTTGTTGGAGAAATATGTCTGAAACCGTTCGGCATGGTGTTTTCTGGAAGAGATACAAAAGGGAAACCTAAGAAGTTCTTGTTTAAAGTCTCAGAGATTGAAAGATATAATTCTTCGCAATATACGCACTTTATTGTTCGTATGAACAATTGCAAGAAGAACAATGAGGGAGACAAGAAAGATCTCAAGAAGGTGATCTCCTGGTATGGAGAAGTGCGAAAGACAATCCACTCAGCTGTT
Organism: Lactuca sativa; assembly: GCF_002870075.4. Classification (NCBI taxonomy): domain Eukaryota; kingdom Viridiplantae; phylum Streptophyta; class Magnoliopsida; order Asterales; family Asteraceae; genus Lactuca; species Lactuca sativa. The sequence continues at coordinate 65,000,204 of NC_056630.2, forward strand.
CAAAAGCTTATGGGATGAATAGCTTCGACTGTTTACAAAGGGGGAGATTGTAGATGTAAAATTGTAAAAGTCGAATATAGTGTTTTGTATAGTTTCACATGTTATGTTATTTTACTAAGTCATCTTTGTGCGAAGTGAAATGTCTAGACTTAGTATATTTTTTGTACACTCATGTTCCCTATAAATAGGGACTGAGGTTAGAAGTAGAGAGAGACTTTTCGTAACAAATATCTCTTTTCTGCTTATGTTGTAATCAATCTTTATCAATATGAGATTTGATTAATATTTACTCTTCGTGTTCTAAATCTTCAATTACTCAAATTAAACTTTGCTTTCTCAAATCTCGATAACAATTCTCATCATAAACGAAATGTGTTATTAGGTTTTAATTGGATTTGAAACTCCTAGATCTTTGAGATTCATTGAACTGTTCAATGGCATGTTTCAATCTCGAGTGTGCCCTTCAGGTTTTGTGACTGGGATGCCGAGGATCACAAAACAAGGTGTGAAGTAACCATGCAAATTACTTGGTACCCTTAAGTGTTTACCCCTCAATCGATGTGCCGGTTAACCACACACGCTCCATCGATACTATGATAAACATTAAGTTACCCTTTGCCTACCTTGTTAAATACGAGTTAGTGTGCCGGTTAACCACACGCGCTCCACTAACCGACTTAACCAAAGTGCAAAGTGTAATTTCATGGATTAGCACCTTATTCACATTTTCCTAAGTAACTAAGATTGGGTATTATTAAGAGTTTAGTTACTTAGTATTTATCATTAATACTTTTGATGAAGGGAGAATTATGGTCCTGTCAAACCCATTCAGCTAACGACCCTCCACCAATCAAGGAAACGGTGGGTGAGAGTGGACACCTATTAAACTGCCATTTTATAGGCAGTAACCTTATACCCCCTTATAGATCGGCTTCGTGAATGAGGCCTACTAACGGTAAGACTGACTTTACTCTTATACATACATACATATATATATATATATATATATATATATATATATATTATTAACTTATAATATTATAAAGTATAAGGGTTGAATTTTAACTTTTAAAATTCTAAGGGCTAACTTGGAATTAAAGTATTCATAAGAGAAAACTTTTCAAATTCCAAAACTTGAGGGAAAGTTTTGAAACTATTCAAAACTAATTAATTCCATAACTTATGTGTTTAAAGTAGTTTTAATCCAAAAACTCTTCAAGTTCCATAACTTGAGGACAAGTTATGGAAGACTTTAAACTAATAAAAGAATTAACTTTTCTTTATTTTATAACTTATGGAATTAATTAAGGTTTCACTTTTTTTATTTATTAGTTAATGAAGAGACTATTGGTCCTCCATAACTTGAGGACAAGTTATGGAGTCATAAAACCATTTAATTAGAACTAGACTCTTCATTTTGTAACCTTTGCCAACTTTTATGAGTTTTATGAAACTTAAATGTGACTTTTCATATAACTTGAGGACAAGGTACAAAAAAACATTTTAGAATCAACTCTTAGATTAATTTGGATTGAAAACAATAATTTCACATAACTTTCTATTAATCTAAGCAACTCATAAGAACAAGATAATTCAAATCAAACTTTTTCATGTAATTAGTATAAACCTTAAACTAATACAAAACATGAATCTATTGACAATTATCTTTGAAATTGGATTAGCATGAACATTACCACATCAAAAACAAGTTTATAAGTCCAAAAACATCTTAGGGTAATGTTCCTAGTCCAATTCCAGCCAAAAAAGTCGAATTTATGCTATCTGGGGGTCCAACTCGTCAAGTGCACAAACCAACTCGGCGAGTTGGATGCATTTTGCCTTGGACTCGGCGAGTCCATTCATGGACTCGGTGAGTCTGCTGGGCAGACAGCATCAAAACTTGATTTTTCAGCTACTTTTGCATGTATAACAAGAAAACAAGCCTAGTTTCTGATACCACTGTTGGGTTTTGAGCATTCTAACACTCCTAAGTGTACATGCAACCCTAAATACCTTGGAACTATGTTTTCTCTATTATACATACAAATATGAACATCCAAGGTATTATCCTAATCTAGCATACAAAACAATGAATATAACAAGATAGAATACATACCTCTTTGATGTAGAAAGTCTTCATGAAGCTTGAGTGCCAAGTGCCTTAAGTGTGACACCTCAAATGGTTCACACAACACCAAATACAATTGGAATAACTTGAGAGAATTCTACACTTCATGAAAATCGGCTAGCCCTTCTATTACACACTCTAGTGGCCGATTTTGGTCAAGAATAAGATGCATATATAGTTAGGGTTACACCATGTAAACCCTAATTAACATGGCCTTTCATTTCCATGATCCATGGGTACAAAAACACCATGGAGCATCCATGGAGCATCATATGAGTTTTAGCCCAACTAGATAATCCATGGAGCATTAGCCCACTATATAAGTATGGATGGTTTACACAATCAACTCATATATTTAATTAGTCTTCTTTTGATCACTTAATTAATCCTAGATTAATTCTTGATCAATACTAATTAAATAATCTTATTAGTATTATTAATATACTAGAACTTATAATATATTAATAACCATAAGTGTCTTATTTCTCTCATTTAGTCTATCCAAGTGCATGATGCCATGCAACCTAAATGGACCATGTCGGGTTGGGTCAAGTCTTACCAATTATAGTTATGGACTTAGACATTAATCCAACACTTACTAGTCTCCTCTGTCCATAAACCCTAATTTCGTGTATCATCTTCCAAAGTTGAGTGTATGAGCTTATGGAGAGCTTGGAGAGTTGATTTTTGGTACTCTTTTGAAGGAGCCTTGAAGTTAGAGGTGTCTAGTTTGAAATGAAGGTTATAGATCTAGAACCTCCCCACTTGTTGCAGTCTTTTTGAGGTATAAAGTTGACACATTGCTTCTTTATTTCTTAGATCTCTTCCTTGAAGTTTTATGGTGATTATTGGCTCATTGTCGGGTTGTTCAAGGAGTCGAGTATTTTATGGGTTGTCACTTTAGATCTGCCCATTTTGTGGCCTCTTTTGGATTAAAGTTGCAAGCTTTATTAGGTTCTAGGCCTCAACTATTGAGTATTTGAGATATTGAAACTGATTTGGCATGTTTGGTTATTTAAGGAAGCCTTTTAGGGTTAATCATTTTATGATTCCTTACGGTGCCTTTACAGTAGAATTTTTTCATCGAGCTCTTCTAACACATTGGTTTTATATTTTTGGTAAATATTTTATGTTCCCTATAAATAATCATTAGGGTAGCCTTTGATGGTAGCTTTTTCCTTATTAGGATTTTCTTTGTACGTTCATATCATAATCAATATACACAAAACCTTTATCAGATTACTTGCATGTGATGGTGATTGATTATTGATTGTTCTTGATATTCTGCATTCGTCATCTCAGGTTTACTCTAACAAGTGGTATCATAGTGGGTTCTTGTAGATCTCAACTATTATTGCAAGAATCGATCTTCTTTATGGCGATATTTTATCATAGTGGGTTCTTCTACTCATTATATCATCTGATTTGTTCTTGATTCGTGTTTTGAAAGAGAAATTGAAGAAGAATTTCATGTTTACTCTCATATTTGTGTTCAGATATGTTTTTCTCTCTCTAAAACCATCTCATATCCATTTTCTTTCTCTTCGAGTTTTATTTCTGGTTGGAGATATGATGAACTCTTCTGTTTCAAAGTTGTTATCTTCGATTAAAGAACTTGGAATGAAAGTTATAGATCTGGAATTTAGACTTTCAAATACAGATCGTTGGTATCTTATTTATGGTCCAATAAAAAAATCTCAAAGTGACTTTGATTTGTATAATCTCTTAGTGGATAGAGAGATTAATAAAGACACATATTTGAAAAAATAAAAAAATGAGTTATAAATTTTTTGGATGAAAATGAGCTTGTGTTGGAACAATTTTGTATTATCAAAACTCATTTGGAACGAGAAAAAGAAGAACAATTGGAGAAAGAAAGAAAAAGAAAAGAAGATGTTGTTCAAAATCAAAAGGATGTTCTTGGTGAAGTTCATAATGTTCTTCATGTTTTTGAAGAAAAGGTAACTCTGTTTGTTCTTGTTGAGGGGGAGTCAAAAGTTTCATGTTTTTCAAAAGTATCTCCATCTGCATCTAGTTGTTCTCAAGATGAATCTCAAAGCAAATCTTCTGAAATCATGAAAGTAAAGACATTTTGTTTTATTGGAACTCAAACAGATGATTTTTCTAGTTCTGATGATGTTTTTGAAGGATTAGTTTCTTACAGAAAGCCAATAATTAATGATGTTCAGATTTACCAAACTCCTAAGGATTGTGTTCAAAAGTCTTCAAATGTTTAGATTCAGAAAGGTGAAGAGGTTGTTCAGATCTGAAATTCGTTTATGAAGCCTAGAAATCAGAAAAGAAAGAAAAAGAAGAAGAACAAAAGTAAAATGAAGAAAGTTTGTATGCCCAAGATACAAGTTCCTCAAGCTTGTGAAAAGGTTCAGAAAATTGAAGCCAAACATGTTCAAAGAAACTTCACTTCTCATTTTTCTTCATATAAAGATGTTAGAAGTTAGAGAAAAGAGAAAATAGTATTTGGTTGGTTCAATGAAGTTTTTTGAAAATTTTGTTTTCCAACTAAAAATCGGGTACTATTTTCAGAAGATGATCGATTTTTCTCAAAAAAATGGGTGTGCAAGAAACCAACTTCAATCGTAAATCTTAAATGGGTACCAAAAGTTTTATAAAAGCGTTGTCTTTTATAAAAAAAAAAAAAAAATGAAAACGTGGACAAAATCTGGTGAAAGCTGACGAAATTTGAGTAAAAAATGAGAAATTTTGTTGAAGAAATCAATTTTTATTGATTTTTAATTGTTGGAAATGATAAAAGCTGAAAAAGTTGAAAAAATGGGTGAAAAATGATATTTTTCTGCAAAAAGAGGGTTGTCATCTGACACATTTCAGCAAAAGAGGTGCAAACTCTCAGTGTACTACAAACAAAAAGTCAGATTTGGAATTATTGCCAAAAAGATGTACTTTTGGAATTTCGGCGAAATCTGACATTTCCTTCAATCTTTAAGGGTTACTTTTGGAGTTATACACACAATTGATTTGTTTCGGAGTCATGGGTATAGTCTGCCAATTCAATGAAAGTTAAAGGTAGTTTTCGGAAGATTAATAAATCATTCGTTTATACCTGCGAATCGTCAAAGCTGAAATAGGAGTTCAGAGCTTCAAAGTTAAAATCATACTCGGAAATACAAAATCATAAACGAAATCGTCGGGATTTGAATTGTTGGAATCGAGAATCGGAATTCGGAGTTTATTCGTTCGGAATTCTGGAATCGGGTTTGCAATCCTTGGTCTTGGAATCGGAACTGAAAATCAGATACGAAACTGTTACATTCGGAATTGGGACTCGTACTCAAAATCAATCTCCGAATCGCTCTGAGCGTTCGGATGCGTTCGAAGTTCTATGCTCGGAAGGAATCAGATTCGTAACTCCCATGAACGTCAAATGCGAACCTGTGCTCGGAACCGACTGTTCGCTGTGGGGATGTTCGGAGGATGTAATCGATTCGGAGTTCTGTCGTTCGGAGTTCTAGGCTTGGAAGGAACTGGATTCGCAACTATAACACAAATTGGAATCGTTCGGATTTATTTGAGATCAGAATCGGAGCTATTTGATTTCGTTTCAGAAATCGATTTTATCATCGGAGGTTCACTGTTTGTAAGTTGTTCCTGGTTCGCAGGTTTGGTGTTCGGAGAATATCCGTCGTTCGCATCTTATTGCATCATTCATGGAGTTCGGAATCGGAGGTTAGTAATCAGAAGTCTGATTTTGACTTTTTGAAGTCAAAGTTGCGTCGCTCTTCTGATTAAATGAGGAAAATGATAATACTTTTAGTTCTAATCCCCAACGTTTATGCATATTGACAGATTTAACCCTAGATCCTATTTTTCACAATTTCTTAGGTTTTTACCACTTTTTACCCTTCTTACCAAAATATTTTTATTTCTTATCCTTTTCTTTGGTCATATTCTTTTTAAACCCTTCTAAATAATTGTTTCTTGCTCTATTCTTTTTTGTCTAAAATTTGAAGTCGAAAAATTCAAAATAATTTCTGTTATTTTTCCGGTTTTTTTAGAATCGTGAATATTCAAAATGGATTTATTTCATCAAATCTGACGGGTTTTGAAGATCTATTTCGGCAAACTCGCTCCTTATGACAGAGCAGGTTATACGACTTACTCTATGAGCTACCAAAGATTGTTGGTAATTCTCCTTAACTTTCGGGATTCTCTCCATGATATTTGTTGAAGATTCAAGGGGGGGGGGGTGATGATTATTCAAGGGGGGGGGGGGGGGTTCGTATTTGGAAGATAATATTTGTTTCTCTCGCTTTGAAGATCCCATGCACTAATAAGTCTCACAATTTAGGGGAAGAAATGCCAAAAAGATCGAAAATGGTGATCTTCATCAGTTTCAACATCTAGGGGGAGATTGTTGAGTATTTGAGATATTGAAACTGATTAGGGTTAATCGTTTTATGATTCCCTACGGTACCTTTACAATAGAAGTTTTTCATCGAGCTTTTCTAAGGCATTGGTTTTAAATTTTTGGTAAATATTTTATGTTCCCTTTAAATAATCATTAGGGTAGCTTTTGATGGGAGCTTTTTCCTGATTAAGGTTTTCTTTGTACGTTTATATCATAATCAATATACAAAAAACCTTTATCAGATTACTTGCATGTGCTGGTGATTGATTCTTGATTGTTCTTAATATTCCGCATTCGTCATCTCAGATTTACTCTATGTGACATCCCCATTTTTTACGGCCCGAAAAGACTGATTTTGTTTATGCTTTGTAAAAATCAGAGTACTTCTTTTCATAAAAATGTTGCGGAATTTGTTCCCAGAAAAACACGATAAATACGTTATCAAAACATATTCGAAGAAACGTATTTTATTCATTTTAAAACGGTTGGGATGTCATCGTCAATACAGAAACATAAGCATAAATGGAACTTATATATATTTACACTAGTGATCTACATCTCTTTAATCTCTCAGTGTAATGTGACTTCATATCAATACCTATGATATAAATAAACTGATTGGGTCAGGTTGGGAAACCTGGTGAGTACATAGGGTTTTCAACCCACAATAATATAATTATTATGTTCAAACAATCAAACAATCAACCCAATTACCCATCCCCATTATCTTCTTTACTCTTAAGGATCTACCTAAGAATCAACCATTCCTCGTTCATACATTCCTAAGGACCATCCTGAGGAATCGGTGCGAAGTCCATCGTCACCGGGGTTTAGGCACTAAGTCTGCATAGTCTCCAGAATTTATACAACAGGCACCAAGTCTGCATAGTCGCTAGGGTTTTGGCACCAACTCTGCATGATCACTAGGGTTTAGGCATCAAGTCTGCATGATCGCCAGAATTTAGGCATCAAGTCTGCATGATCACCAGGCTTTAGGCATCAAGTCTGCATGATCGCCAGGATTTAGGCATCATGTCTGCATGATCACCAAGGTTGCGAGCCTGCTAGTGTTCCACTGGACTGTCTAGAATAGTCTGTGGTTGTCATCCATACTCTTCTGAATGACGGGGCCATCGTTTGGGAAAAGGCTTCTCACATCGTTCACCTCTCACCCTCACCTCGTGGTCTATAACACCTCTCAACTCATCGTCCAACTTATATTCCATCTATTACATCTACCCATGTTTTACCCCAACATTTTGGTAGATATAAAATACATATACAGTTTAAATCCTTTAAAATGTGTATAAAATCGTTCAACTAGCATAGACAGCAAGTACTCAGATAATACGCACACATAACACATAATTTATATAGAATACTTCATATCTATGTGTAAGATGTAAGGGACCATGCACTTACCTGAAAGGTGGTGACTTAGCACTCGGACAGCGCTTCGATACTCTCAAAACAATTTTCCTTCGATAAAACCTAGTATCAATACCACTAGGGTTTAGTTTAACGATAACCGCGACAAATTAATAGTTTGACTATTATTATTATTATATAAGCGTTAAATAACACTCAATATAACTCATAATAATAGCCTAAATAATTATTTTAAGGACCTAATAACATTACTATAATTATTTGAAAGCTATATTAAAATTTGCGTAAGCGTAGCTCACTTACAGCGGATTTTAAAGAAAACCAGGCTTTGCTCGGAGCAACGTTTCGAAACCGAAAGACCCTTTTTCTCGGGACTCCGGGAGCCTCAGGGCTTCCTTTGAGTGCTAGGGGGGTTACCTAGGCTTAGGAGAGGGTTAGGGGGTAGTGAGAGAAAGTAGAGAGAGAAAGTTGTGGTGGAAGGTGTGAAAAATCTGAGAAGCTTCACTTCCCTTTTATAGGCCACAGCCTCGGAGTACGCTGGGCGTACCGAGGACCTTACGCGGGGCGTAATTCGGATAGAGCTGCTAGGTGGCAAGACCTCGTAGGAGCGACGTGGCTTCTTCTCGGACCGCACAAGGCCGAAGAACGTTGGGCGTACTCCATTTCGGATGCTGGGCGTAATGCGAGGAGTGATCTGTCCGAATCCGAAGCGATGCCCTGATCAGCGATGGACGGTCTAGATCGCGCCACGTCATCGAGTCCGCATCAGTTTCGCAATTTCCCCCTTCGACTTCTAAAAATCGTAACTTTCGCATACGAGCTCCGTTTTCTACGTTCTTTATATCCACGCGAAGGCGGGAACGTACTCTACAACTTTCGTTTACACTTCGTTGGCTAATTTTGACTTTATTTTAAAAGTTACATTATTAACAGGCCAGCACAGGATTGATCCGTTAAATTCTCATAACTTCTTCATCCGACATCCGTTTTCGCCCATCTTTTTCTTGTTACGCTACTCTTAATGAGATTTTTCGATTCTCGTTTAGGTTGTGTTGGCTAAAAACCGCTCGATCTATTATTCGAATTTCGGGTTGTACACTGCTAAGCCGAAACTTCGAAAAATCATAACTTCTTCATACGAAGTCAGATTTGGGCGTTCTTTTTATGGACGCTCTCGGTTTAACATATTCTACGACTTTTGTTTAGATCTCTAAGGCTAAATCTCACTTTATCGTAAATTTACTTTTTACGCTTCCCGGTGCCCTGCCGGTTCCGTCACGAAACTTCGATGGGTCATAACTTCTTCGTTATAACTCGGATTTCGGCGTTCTTTATATGTACGGAAACCTTGTGACATATTCTACAACTTGGTTAAGATTATTTATTCTAAATAATATTTTGTCTAAAAGTCGGTTTCGACACTTATTGCCTCTAATTTGACTAGCCCGGGTCTACGGGCGTTACACTCTAAAATCTGTTGGATTAGTGTCTAAGTCCATAACTATTTTGGTATGTACTTGACCCGATTATGAGCATGGTCCTTTTGGGTTGCCTTCACCATAGCAATATGTAGGATGAATTAAGGAGAGAGAGGTTTAAATATGATTTATTAATGTATTATGAGAATAATATATTAAAGGAGAAATCATATTGTTTAATTAATATTAGTCAAGAATTAATTGATAATTAATTTTGTGGCTAAAAGAGATTAATTAAATTTAGGGGACTGGACTGCAATTATTGGATAATTGAGTTATTGGGCTAAGGATGCTAAAGGAACAAGGGGTGAACGAAATTATGATGGGAGCCCATCATATTTTCGTCCATGGCCTTATCCAGAAGGTTCCATGGGTTGCTTAGAGTTTAAGTTGTCCATTAGGGTTTTGACTGAAACCCTAGCAGCCCACACAAGTATATAAAGGACCCCTTAGGCCCCAAAAACGTGGACAACTGATTCTCTAGGTTTTCTAGTCGTTTTTGGGCAGCCTCCTTTCTTCTCCTCTTCATCCAAGTTGCATAAGGTGTTTGTGACTCCATTAGAGGTGCAACACTTGAGGCACTAAGCTTTCTAAGGCCAATCCAAGCAAGGAATTGATTGTTATTGCTATATAACAATCAAAGGTAATTCTATAAACCCTAATTCAGTTTATAATATGTTAGATCTAAGTTTATTAGTCTTGGATTCAAAGCATGTACAATAGAGAAACCTAGATCCAAGCATTAGGGTTTGTATGAGCACATAGGATTGTTCTTATGCATAAAACCCATCAGTGGTATCAGAGCCTTGATTGGTTTCAGTTGTATGTGATGCTTAACTGCTTTATTTGATGAAAATCGAGTTTTTGGCCCCTGCCCGACTCAACTCGGCGAGTCAATATCTGGACTCGACGAGTTGACCTCTACTCGGCGAGTCCAGGTCTGACTCGGCGAGTCAGTTCATCAGGCAGAGGGACTTTCGGGTTTTGGCTGCTGTTTTGACTTGGACTTGATGCTTAATTTGTTTTATGAAGTTAAAATCCGAATTTTATCTTAATTAAGTGTTTATCCATGCCAAAACAATAGATAATTTCAAATCTTTTAAATATTGGTTGTTTATGTGATAAATATGGATTATTTAAAGTTATTTGGTAATTATCTAATGACTATAATTAAGATTAGGTCAAATATAGATAATTATGAAATTAATTGTTTAATTTGAATTATTTGTTGTTTGATCCCTAATGTTTTGAAATGTTTCAAAACTTGCCCTCAAGTTTTGGAATTTAAAATTTGACTAAAAGTTTAATTTTGAAATGTTAACTTCTAAAAACCTAGTAATTTGAAAAGTTCAAATCACACCCTTATGGTTTTATTAATTAATTAACATGTATAATTAAAAGTGATTTAATAAATCCATAAAGTTTTGGTTTACATTTAATTAAATTAAAAGTATAATTCACTAAATTAAACCACCTAGTATTTTAAAAGTGTAAAATACACCCTATACTATATATAAAATTAAAAGTCTAGTATTATATATGTATGAGTAAACAGTCAGTCTTACCGTTAGTAGGCCTCATTCACGAAGCTAGTCTATAAGGGGTGTTTAAGGAAATTGCCTATAAAATGGCGATTGAATGGGTATCCACTCTTACCCACCGCACTCTTGACTAGTGGAGGGTCGTTAGCCGAACGGGTAGGATAGGACAAAAACCTTCCATTATAAGTATAATGAAGTACAAAGTAACTAAATGCTTTTTCAAATTCCCAAATCATAGTTACTTTAGAAAAAATGTGAAATTGTATGCTAATCCATAGAATTACACTTCGTACCCCTGTCAAACGTTAGTGGAGCGTGTGTGGTTAACCGGCACACTAATTTGGGGATGACATTGGTAGCGAAGGGTGACTCGATGTTTGTCATAGATCAATGGAGCGTGTGTGGCTAACCGACACATTGATTAGGTGATAGTAGCATTGGGTGCACCACGTGATTCGTATGGTTATTCACACCTTGTTTGTGATCCTCGGCATCCCAGTCACAAATAGTAGGGCATAATCGAGATTAAACATGCCATTGAAAAGTTCAATGAATCTCAAAAGATCTAGGAGTTTTAATTCATTTAAAACTTAATCTTCCTTTTCATTTTTCATGGTGGAAATTGGTAAATCATCATTTACCTACCTTCAAATATTTTGCAACTAGATTACGGCATCCCTTTTCTAGGTTGTAGAATATTGTGTTGGATCCTAGCTTGATGTTTCATTTGGGTGTTACATCAAGAAGTCTAATCAACATAACTTGAATTTTCTCCCGTTTTCTAGATGTCTGAATCTTACAATGGTCTTCCCAAATCCTTTGGAACAAGCTTTCCAAATGAAGATGACGTTCCGAGATACGATCAAGGAAATGAGAGTCATGCTTCACTTCCTCCACCTCCTCCAATCGTTCTCCCTGACCCACAAGTTCAAAGGCTTGAAAAGTTCAAGCTCACTCAAGCCCTTTTGGCAAGTAAACACGAAGATGGGAAACCTGTGTGTGCATACGTCTTAGAGATGAAGTCACACATTGATAGATTAAGCATGTTGGGTGTCGAGATTTCAAGCGAGTTGGCTGCTGACTGGGTTCTTCAGTCACTTCCTGAATCATATAGTGAGTTCGTTAGAGAGTACTATATGATGGATCACGACGTGACCCTCATTAATCTCACCTATTTGCTTATAGCTGTTGAATCAACAATGATTTGGCGTGCTGGTCAAGCAAACTTGTCTGGTGAATCAAACTCCCAAACTTCAATGGACATTGGCAACATTGGAAGTGCAGAAAGAACTAAGTCTGTGATTGTCGGATGTGCTGTGCCAAAGGAGTCCATTTGCTTTTATTGCCAAGAGAAGGGGCATTGGAGACGAAGCTGCCCTAACTACCTGAGAGATCTAAGAGATGGGAGAGTCAAGACGTATGGCTCTGCTTCAGGTAAAATCCATTATCTAACTCTTTTGACTTCCTATTCTAGATTCTTAATACATGATGTGATAAGATTACATTTTGATTTTTTGTAGGATCGAAGGAAAGAGAGGAAGCTTGAGGAAAGAAGTGAGCTGAATCTAATGATGAAGAAATGGATTTCGATCGCATTACTTGAAGAATGGATTCTTGAGCTACTACTTGGAGTTAGAATAGATTGTTAAGAAATATGTAATAACATAGTTTTTCAATTGAATTGCATTGTAAGGACAAATTTTTTTCCGCAATAAAATGAATTTTGATTTTATCTTATTTATTTATCCTTGCAATGGCATGTATGAAAAAAATTGATGTTTGAATGTTTCTATTATTAGCAATAATGGACTTGATTCTTAATTATGTTATTTGTGGAAATGTCAAAAGTTTACCAAATAGGGAGAGTTTCTCATCGCCCAAGTTTCAATTGGACAGAAACTTGGAATCATGCAATGTGTATTGTATGATGAATGAAAAACTTTCACATTTGGGAAACTTAGACTAATTCTTTGACAAAGTGTCAATTGAAGGACTAGGAGATCAAGTACACTAGGTTGTGCGTTGATCAAGTCCACCACAAGAGTGACAAAGATATTCGTCATGATTTACTAAAGTTTAGTAAATATGGTTATACTTATAAGATTGAGTATAATTCTGAGTTAACTGAAATACTTTCAATCAATAGCAGAACGAATAAGAAGAATCAAGAAGGCAGAAAGATAAAAGTTTCTCCATTCTAAGAAGAAGGGAGAGTACCTTTTATTGTGTTTTATGATGAAGTCTTAATGATTAAGAACCATATCTCAATTGATACTCTAAGTGAGTCTTAGTGCATTTGCATGTCTAAGAAGAGGAATCAAGAATTGTAGAAATGGTTAAATCAAAGAGTCAATCATACTTCGTTCCAATATCAAGTCTTAGAGTCATACTCCAAGATTGTGACATTGAGTGATAAGTCTTAAGTAGGTTTATAACACTCATCAAATGTGGAATTTGGAAAAGTTTTCTTATTCTTGCACATTAAAAATTGGTAAGTTGTGATGTCTTGGATAAGATAAAGGCCAACTAGGACCAATTTGTGAAGTGTTTTGTCTTGATAAGAACTACACTAACTCTTGAATATTTGCTTTGTCAAGAAATGTTTCTTGACAAGAGAATCTTATATGTCAAGGAGTCAGTGGGAGTCTTAATGGTCTTGAAAGGTTTCAAGAACAAATCAAGAATATACCTTATCGATCATCACTAGCACAAGACTTGAGGTTTGCAACCTATCGTGCTGACATTATTTTGTTTTTGTGCCATTCCAATTGAGTTAATTGCGTATGTGAGTTCTATGAGTTCTCATTTGAATGCATACTAGAGCCTTAGTCGATGGAAAGTACATTGATATGTAAGGACAAGTTACTAAACTACTTGGAAGACATGGTGGGCACTCGTGTTACCATAAGGCAAGAAATCAAGATTAAGAAAGTTCACTGCATATGAGTTTGGATTTGTCACAAACCTTGGTTTTGGCAAATTCACATGGATAGGAACTCATACACCATAAAATCTAAGTGTCATAAGATTCCCTCCTTCATGAAAATGACTGTGAGGAAATGCTTTCACTAAAAGAGATTTTAAGAAGATAGCGATTGTGAAAATTGTATTCTCAAAATTCGATTATGGTTACGCATCCCTTTCCATAGTTCGAATTATGAGATTTGGCAATTAGTTTCAACATTTGGAACTTAGTAACATAAGTTCTGAATTGTTTAAACACACATATGAGCTATCTAAGACAAAGGTGTATAAGGTTAAGAAGCCTAGATAAAGGCTTATCGAAGCATCTGGTATTAGAAATATGAATTTCAGAAATAATTCAATAGGCAGTGTTTTCTGAAAGTTCATTTGTTTTATGAATACATGTCAAAACTAGTGGGAGCATAAGTGTTATGCTTATATGATAATAATCATCATGATAGTGGGAGCATAAGTGTTATGATTGTATGATTATTATGGCGAGTATTGCAAGTTAGCAATATTAATTATAGAAAAACAAAGATTCAATTTGCAAAGTTGCATGGGTTGAAAAATTGTTTTTGCTATAATTAAGGGAGAGAATATTATACTTCGTTTCAAAATCTAAAGTTTAGAATGAGAAATTTTAATATTTTCAGTCAAAGGATACATTGTGTGTTCTTAAAATTCGATTATGATTACGGCATCCCTCTTCATAGTTCGAATTGTGAGAACATGACACATAAAATATTATGGCAAAAGATTGGTAAAGTATCATATCTTTATACATCGTGTCACATACGCTTCGGGTATAGGATCAATTGCAAATGCTATAATATTTACCATTCTAAATTTTTTCCAAATGTCTAGCGCATTAAGAGGGAAAAAGGAATAGAATTGGTTTTGACTAAAATAATTAAACAACTATCAAAGGACGATCCAAAGTTCGCTGAGGATTGGTCGCTTGTGAGTAGTTGGAAGTATGGTATTGTGTAAGATGTTAGAATCTAGCATATTCTAATAGTAGCAAAGAACCTTGTGTTCTTACACTAATGATAAGGATTGGGAATTATGAAATGAGCATCATTGAAAAGGTTTTTCAATTGATCTATTTCACAAAGTAAGGACCATAGGAAACATAGTGTGCATGCTTTATGCATGGGACAGCTATTGTTGTAATTTAAGTAATAAGTTGATTTTCTGAAACAATAAACGATAATAATGAGTAATCAATATGGTGGTTAAATAGAAGTGTTTTATTTACTCTCACAAGTTTGAGGCCATATAGGATTAAGTATTATTGTTATGTTTCAATTTGCATGTTTTGACTTCCATAATAACTAGGTTATTCAAACATCCACAATCGGTCATACGTTGGGAGTAGGTATGAATAAAGACTGTCATGAATCTGTCTGTAGATTGTCTGAAGTGTTTAGACATAGCACAAGTTTGCTGCAGAGTTCATGAGTGCTTTGATAAGATTAGAGTATTGGATTAAACCCACGCTCACTTGGATCACTTCATAGATTTATCACGAGTGATTAGTGAGACGATAATATTGTATATTCTTGAAACCGAGACATGTGAGTTGTTATTTGTTGGTCGGTTGCACATTGATAATAAGTAAACGCACCAGTAACTTGGTGTTATAAAACTTATTGTTGTGTGTGATTCGATCAGTAAATGCAAGCGAGCATTTGAGTCGAAGTTTATCCATTCCTTTTACCCAAAGTGGGATAAAAGCGATATATGTGGGCCTCTCGATGATTTAGTGATGACACCTAAGCGCTTAGCCAAGCCGGGACTAAGTTGATGTGTTCAATTGTAGTCTGTTATCAGTTGTCATAAATCGGAAGTCGGGAAACAGTATAGAGAGAATGATTGAAATTCATGTCTTTTGTCTATACGATATCTTGAGAATGGAGGAATATATAATCCCTTATCTAGAGGACACGCTATCTAATAAGATCAGAGTTGACAGCGGCTTTTGAAAGCTACGATTGCTGATCAGGTTCTGAAGTCATACGGAAAATAGTTATTAGACTTATCCAAGTGGGAGACTGTTGGATTAGTGTCTAAGTCCATAACTATTTTGGTATGTACTTGACCCGATTATGAGCATGGTCCTTTTGGGTTGCCTTCACCATAGCAATATGTAGGATGAATTAAGGAGAGAGAGGTTTAAATATGATTTATTAATGTATTATGAGAATAATATATTAAAGGAGAAATCATATTGTTTAATTAATATTAGTCAAGAATTAATTGATAATTAATTTTGTGGCTAAAAGAGATTAATTAAATTTAGGGGACTGGACTTCAATTATTGGATAATTGAGTTATTGGGCTAAGGAATGCTAAAGGAACAAGGGGTGAACGAAATTATGATGGGAGCCCATCATATTTTCGTCCATGGCCTTATCCAGAAGGTTCCATGGGCTGCTTAGAGTTTAAGGTGTCCATTAGGGTTTTGACTGAAACCCTAGCAGCCCACACAAGTATATAAAGGACCCCTTAGGCCCCAAAAACGTGGACAACTGATTCTCTAGGGTTTCTAGTCGTTTTTGGGCAGCCTCCTTTCTTCTCCTCTTCATCCAAGTTGCATAAGGTGTATGTGACTCCATTAGAGGTGCAGCACTTGAGGCACTAAGCTTTCTAAGGCCAATCCAAGCAAGGAATTGATTGTTATTGCTATATAACAATCAAAGGTAATTCTATAAACCCTAATTCAGTTTATAATATGTTAGATCTAAGTTTATTAGTCTTGGATTCAAAGCATGTATAATAGAGAAACCTAGATCCAAGCATTAGGGTTTGTATGAGCACATAGGACTGTTCTTATGCATAAAACCCATCAAAATCATCCATGCATTAAGTTATTTATTAAACCTTTCATGAGTTCTAGAGCTTCTTTTTGGCATGAATGAACTTAAAGTTGGAAACTTTACGTGGGGTTCCAGCTCCAAGGTATAAGATCTACATTTTGAAGCCTTAGATTCGATATAAGGACTCGATATGTTAAGCTGGGGAAAACTCAGCGAGTTTTCCAGCCAACTTGGCGAGTTGGATAGGGTTTTCCCGACCTTCTAAGTACTATAGAAACTCGATGAGTTCATTGGTGCACTCGATGAGTTGGATCAACATGGACTATTAACCTTGACCGTTGACTCTGACTTTGACAGTGGTTGACCAAGTTTGACTTTTGAGAGCAATTTGGGTATTTCAGAATTTTGATGGAATTAGTCACATGGTGGTTGTAGGCATTCTAGTTTAGGGTTGAGATTCTGAGTCGGACCTTATTAGTTCTGCACTACTTGTGAGGTGAGTTTTCCTCACTATACGTCCGGGTCGAAGGCACCAAGGCCAACCCATTGGTTTGATAACCTGACATTTTTGATATGTTGAGTATGGTATAGACATACATGCTAGCTTTGATATGCTAGTCTGGTAGATCTGTAGGACTACCTATGACATTGTCTCTTTATCTGTATATGATATTATATGTTATATGTCGACATATTGTATGGGTTGGGTTGAGGTTGTATTCCTTCATGTTGCAGCCAACAAACCCTAAAGTATGCTAGATATGAGCTGAGGGTCAGAGAGGGCATGTCAGACTCATATTGAGGACTCATGAGCATTCCAGATACGAGCTGACGGTCGGGAAGGGCATGCCAGACTCGTACTGAGGGCTTAGCGGTATTTAGTCCAAGAACTGATCAGGCCGGGGAGCAAGCCAAACATAAGATGTGGGCCTAGGGCAAACCAGACTTATGTTGTGGGCTCACGAGTAATCTAGTTTGTTAAGTTGTGGACCCATTACATGTTGTTATTATATTTGTGCTATTTGTTATGCATCGGTATTTTGGGGGAACTTACTAAGCTTCAGGCTTACAGTTTTGGATTATTTTTCAGGTACTTCAGAGGATCGCAACAAGGCGAAGACGTGATTGTGCACTTCCTCATGTTTTTGCTTATGATTTTGGGATTTCTCTGATGTGAAACTTATTTTGTAAACAATGTTGGTTTTGGGTTGTTTTAAAAAGTTTTAAATTTTCAAGAATTTTATGAATGTTACAATATTTAGGATACATCAAAAGGAAAACTAAGGTGTTAAGCGAAGCTCCGCCCCAATCACCAGTCAATCCACTTAATCCAATTGAGTGCATAGTTACTTTCATCTTACACATACATATGAAGTGTATAGATAATTAAATGTTATATGTGCCTATTATCTACAATATGTGTTGGATGAACATATATGACATGATTTTACTTGATTTAATTATATAAGTACTTTCGTACTTATATATATATATATATATATATATATATATATATATATATATATATATATATATATATATATATATATATATATATATTGTAACATCCCAAAAATCATGACCCAAAAATTTTGTTTTTAATTAAGTAACTTATAAAATTGTTTTCTGAAAAAAAAAACATCATTGAATCATATCAATTCATAAACCATAGTCACATGTCTCAAACCGTATCTGTGACATCCCCAAAATCACGGCCAGAAAACGCCGGTTTAATTTATGCTTTTAAAATGATTTCAGAGTAATCCTTTGATTTAAAGAGTTGCGGAATTCGTTCCTAAAACAAAATATGATAAAATAAGATTTACCAAAGCATTTCTTAACGAAATGTATTTTTCATTATATTACAACACTCGGGATGTCATGTTCCGATAAACAGACCAAAAGCACAAACATTTCAATATAGACCTTACAATAGTTATTTACAACAACAGGTCTATAATCAAAAAATAAC
Source organism: Lactuca sativa (assembly GCF_002870075.4). Lineage (NCBI taxonomy): Eukaryota > Viridiplantae > Streptophyta > Magnoliopsida > Asterales > Asteraceae > Lactuca > Lactuca sativa. The sequence continues at coordinate 65,018,882 of NC_056630.2, forward strand.
TTGACAAGTCATCCAACTTATACTCTGGCGCCACTACCTGTAATACAAAGAAACTGAGTGGGTTAGGCTTGGGAGCCTGGTGAGCATATAGGGTTTTCAACCCACAATAAATAATTATATTTAATTCCACCAACCAACAATAACTCAATTACCCATTCCCGTTATTCTCACTTTACGTCCCTAAGACAACTAACATAAGGGACCTAGACTAAGAATATTTCATCGGGGCGACAACACATGCTTCGGGGGTTCCTCAGCAATATAAGTCAAATAAGGCAACCATGAGGGGATGGAGTACAGCGAATGAACACCCAAGTTCATTAACACCTACAGGTGGTGAGCCTGCTAGCATTCCACAGGACTGTCTAGAAAAGTCTGTGGTCGTCATCTAAACTCCGCTAGATGACTAAATCAAAAACATCGAGGCCTCTCATCTTTTTATCACAAGACAACTATCTACCCATGTTCTACCCAACAATTTATTAGATAAAATATACATTTTTATGCATAGTTTAAAACCTGTATAGTATGTTCATTCAAAACACATTCCAAATAAAATATGAGACACATACACATAACACGTATTTCATAGAGAATAAATCATCTCCATGAGATAGAAGAAACTGAATATACATTCACACATATAACAACAAAATATACATTGAACATGTATTTCGTATAAAATACTTCATAATTATGCGTTAGAAGAAAGTAACTACACACTCACTTGATCAGAAGATGATCAGACAGCATTACCGCTTGTAAAAGTAGTATTCTTCGGTAGATCTGGAAAATCTTCACAAAAACCGGACTCCTCGCGGGCAGAGCTTCGGCTCGGAAACTATTTTCTTCTCGGGATCTTCGGGCTTCGGGACTCGCTTCGGGTCTTGGGATGATACCGGGGCTTCGGGATATTTCTTGCACGTAAATTGAGGTAAAACGAGAGACAGAGGAGAGAAAATAGCAACCCTAAACGGCTGGCCCTTCAAATCTATTATAGGGCAAAATCTACCCTTGCCACGTCCTGGCACCTTTTTCCACGTCGTGGGCTTGATCGTCACTGCATGCGTCATCGCAAGTTGCGTATGGGGGACTCCCAGAGGTGTCAGAAGGCCTGCCACGTCGTGGCACTGCTTGCCACGTCGTGATCTCTGACACAGCTTTGGGGTTCGCGCCCTAAACTTTAGAAATTCATAACTTTCGCATACGAACTCCGTTTTCGATGTTCTTTATATCGACGCGAAGGTGGTATTATGCTCTACACCTCTCGTTTAGACTCCGTTGGCTAATTTTGATTTTATTTTAAATATATTATAAATATATTATTTTCAGTAGGCCGAGACGGAAAACTTCGTTCGAAATTCATAACTCCTTCATCTGAACTCCGTTTTCGTCTGTCTTTTTATCGGTGGACTACTATTGATGAGATATTCGACTCTCGTTTAGATTGTTTCGGTTAAGAATCACTCGATCTCATATTTGAGTATTCGGGCTGCATACCGCTAAGTCGAAACTTCGGAAAATCATAACTTCCTCATACGAAGTCAGATTTGGGCGTTCTTTTTATGCACGCTCTCGGTTTAACGAACCCTATGAATTTTGTTTAGATCACTAAGGCTAGATATCGCTCTATCTTAAATTCATATTTTACGTCATTCGGCGTCGTACCGGTTCTGTCGCGAAACTTCGACAGGTCATAACTTCTTCGTTATAACTCGGATTTCGGCAATCCTTATATCTCCGGAATCCTTGTTTCGAGCACTACAACTTTATGAAAAGATATCAGGCTTATCTCACACTTTAATTTTGATGCTTATTTTATTCTTAATTCAATTAAGCCACATAACTAAGCATAAAACACATAATACTCAAATATTTCATCATTAATACTTCAAAAGAATTACAAAGGTTAACCTAGACTATTACATCAATAATAATGCCTAGCCTGGAAACGCGGGCGTTACAATTCTCTCCTCCTTAGGATGATTACGTCCCCGGAATCACACATCAACAAACAAATGCGGATAGCGACTCAACATGTCACTCTCCGTTTCCCAGGTGAGATTTGGCCCATTCGAATGTTTCCAACGGACAAGCACTAATTCGACCATCTTGCGTCGAAGCTTCTTAGTCTTTCGGTCAACAATTGCCTCAGGTTCTTCAATTAACCTTTTGTTTTCATCAATTCTCAATTTAGAAATTGGAATTATATCGGGAACTTCTCCCGTGAACTTCCTCAAATAACACACATGGAAAGTGTTATGAGTTACATTCAGTTCTTCGGGTAATTCGAGCTTGTAAGCTTGGTTCCCAACCCTCTGAAGAGCTTTAAATGGTCCAATAAACCTTGGACTCAACTTTCCACTTTTACCAAATCTTATAAGTCCCTTCCATGGTGAGACTTTAAGCAAAACCGAATCTCCAACTTCGAAGGTCATCGGCCTTCGCTTCTTTTCAGCATAGCTCTTTTGACGATCTTGAGTTGCTAACATTCTTTCCCTGATCACTTTCAACTTCTCAATAGTCTGATGGACCATCTCGGGTCCCATAAACTGCTTTTCCCCAGCCTCAAGCCAACAAGACAGCGTACGACACTTCTATCCGTACAAAGCTTGATAAGGTGCCATCTTTATGCTCGAGTGGAAACTATTATTGTAGGAAAATTCTACCAAAGGTAAATGTTCATCCCAATTACCTTGGAATTCCAGGGTACATGCTCTCAGCATATCTTCAAGTGTTTGTATTGTTCTTTCGCTCTGACCATCAGTCTGTGGATGGTAAGCTGTACTTAAACACAACTTGGTACCCATTTCCTCTTGTAGACTTTTCCAAAACCTTGAGGTGAAACGGCTATCACGATCCGATACAATTGTTAATGGGACACCGTGAAGCCTCACAATTTCCTTCACATAAGAATTCGCAAGCTTATCCATAGACCATTTCTCCTTGGCTGCTATGAAATGCACACTCTTAGTGAATCGATCAACGACCACCCAAATCATGTCGTGACCATTCTTTGTTCAGGGTAGTTTAGTGAAAAAACTCATAACAATGTCTTCCCATTTACACATAGGCACAGGTAAAGGCTCTAAACTCCCATATGGTTTCTGATGTTGTGTCTTGACTCTTGCACAAGTCACACACTCGGCCACATACTTTGCAACATCAAGCTTCATCGTCGGCCACCAGTAGTAGGGTTCCAGGTCCCTATACATTTTAGTGCTGCCAGGATGAATTGAGTACATGGTTTTGTGAGCTTCTTCCATCATGAGATCTCTTATTCCTCCTGACTTAGGTACCCAAATACGATCTTGGAATACCTTCATTCCATGACCGTTTGTACCAAACACCAACGTTTTTCCCAAATGTTCCTCCTTCCGGTCATTCTTTTCAGAAGCTTCTTCTTGAGCTTTCTTTATACTCTCCATAATTGTCGAGACAACTTCTATTCTCAACGCTCTTGGCCTTTTTCTCTCAACATTGACTTTCCGACTGAGAGGATCAGCAACAACATTAGCTTTATCGGGGTGGTAAAGTATCTCACAGTCGTAGTCCTTGAGTAACTCTAGCCAGCTTCGTTGCCTCATATTTAACTCTTTCTGATTAAAGAGATATTGGAGACTCTTATGATCAGTGAAAAGTTTACACTTCGTGCCATAGAGGTAATGCCTCCATATTTTCAGAGCAAAAATTACCACTGCCAACTCCAAGTCGTGAGTAGGGTAGTTCTTTTCATGCTCCTTCAACTGTTGAGACGCATATGCTATCACCTTTTCTCTTTGGGTCAAAACACAACCCAATCCAACCCCAGACGCATCGCTATAAACAGCGAAGTCTTCAACTCCATTGGGTAGAGAAAGTATCGGTGCCTCGCATAGCTTCTTCTTTAGCTTCTCGAATGCTTCTTTATGCTTATCATTCCAAGCATAAATAGCTCCTTTGTGGGTCAAAGCTGTTAATGGACTAGCGATCGAAGAAAAGCCTTGGATAAACCTTCGGTAATATCTGGCTAATCCTAAAAAGCTTCGGATCTCCATGGGACTTTTTGGTTGTTCCCACTTCATTACAGCCTCAATCTTTGCTGGATCGACCATTATCCCTTCCTGGTTGACCACGTGAACCAAGAATTGGACTTCTCAAATCCAAAAATCACATTTGGAGAACTTTGCATACAACTCCTCCTTCTTCAAAACTTCTAACACTTCTCGCAAGTGTCTGCCATGCTCCTCTTGGCTTTTCGAATAAATCAGAATGTCGTCTATGAACACTATCACAGATTTATCAAGGAATGGATTACAAACCCGATTCATTAAATCCATGAATGCTACCGGAACATTGGTTAGTCCAAATGACATAACCAAAAACCCATAGTATCCATATCGTGTTCTGAATGCAGTCTTCTCTATATCTTGCTCTCTTACATTCAGCTGATGATATCCTGACCTAATATCGATCTTTGATAAATAGCTCAAACCTTGCAATTGATCAAACAGGTCATCAATCCTTGGCAACGGGTATCTATTCTTTATTGTTGCCTTATTCAGCTCTCTGTAATCAATGCATATTCTCATGCTCCCGTCTTTCTTCTTTACGAATAACACCGGAGCTCCCCAGGGTGATGAACTAGGTCTAATGAAACATTTGTCCAATAACTCCTGAAGTTGCATCATCAGCTCCTTCATCTCCGTCGGTGCTAATCGATACGGTGCTTTTGCTATTGGCGTGGTTCCTGGTAACAAGTCTATTCTGAACTCCACTTGTCTATCAGGTGGTAATCCAGGAAGATCTTCAGGAAATACTTCCGGATAATCACATACCACTGGAATATTCTGCATCACCTTCTTTTCCTTCTTAGCATCGATCACGAATGCTAAATATGATGTACATTCCTTGGTCAAACACTTTCTGGTTTTCATTAGGGAAATGATTCCAGAATTCACTCTGCATTTATCCCCATACACCATAAATGACTCTTTTCCTGGCGGGTTTACTTTTACTATCTTCTTCTTGCACAATATTTCGGCATCATTGGCGCTAAGCCAATCCATTCCCAACATAATGTCGAAACCATTAAGTTCGATAGGTAATAATTCCTCGTGAAACTTATTCCCATTAAGCTCGATTAAGATGTTTTTCATATGATGGCTAATATGTACAAACTTGCCACTAGCTACTTCGACTAATAAAGCATTATCTAGTCTATCAATAGGCAAGGCTAGTTTTCTACCAAACTCATGCGAAATAAAGGAGTAGTTGGCTCCAAAATCAAATAAAATTTGAGCAGGTAATTCGTTTACGAGAAAGGTACCTGAAGCAACATCAACTTCATCATTCGCAGCTTCCAGTGTCATCTGAAAGGCTCTCGCCTTTGGCTTTGGTGGAATGTTGGGCTTAGCTACCTCCTTCTTCTTCGGACAGTCTTTCAAAATGTGCCCCTCTTCATTACAACCAAAACACATCCTTTTGTTGGACGGAAACTCATTGGCAAAATGCCCAATTTTTCCACACTTGTAGCAAGTTACATCCTCACTACATTTCCCAAAGTGCTTTTTCTTGCACTTCTCACACCATTTTGCTTCGCCTCCTTTTCCTCCAAACTTTTTCGAATCAGACTTCGAAAATTTGCTTTTCTTATTGGAACCTGAATTTCCTTCAAACTTTTTCTTCTCGCCAACTTCAACCTTTCTGGAGGATCTTCCTTTGATCATGTCCTCAATAGACTTGGCAGCCCAAATAGTTGCCTCTAGAGTAGGTGCCTGAAGAACTGGCACTGCGTACTCCCATGAGAGACCCTTTGCGTACCGATCAACCTTTTTCAGCTCATCTGGAACGATGCGCAAAGCAAACTCCATTTTGTCGGTGAAAGCATTAGTGTAATCGTCGACCGACATGTTGCCCTTTGTCAATGTCAGAAACTTGTTCTCCAATTCCAACAGATTTTGAGCCGAGCAGAACTTGCGCTTGAACTGCGCCAAGAACTCTGCCCATGACAATTGCAGTGGCTCATTAGGGCTTAAAGTCTTCCCTAGAGTGTTCCACCAACGAACGGCTCCACCTTGGAACTGACGCACTGCAAAGGTAGTCTGCAACATGCCTTTGCAGCCACAAGTCATGAAAGCTAACTCCATTTCGGAGATCCAATCCATCACACCGATCGGGTCCTCCTTTCCAGTGAAGGTCGATGGTTTGCAAGTCAGAAAATCCTTATACTTGCATCCCATACCATCATTCCTTCTTTCCTGGTTGTTTTGCCTAACTATCGGTGGGTTGGCTTGACCAACAGATCCACTGAAGTTTCCTCCTTCCGAGTGCCCTTCATTTAATTCGAGCTCTTCCACTTGAATTGACAGTTCTTCATGATTCTGTTGAAGCAACCGCCTAGTCTCCTCCATTTGATGATCCAACACTGCTTGAATCATCATTTGTACACCAGCCATTGTTATCGGCTCAGGTGCTGCTGCTACGTGTCACACACCAAAACCGGAACGACGGAAACGTTCTGGGGTGGATGACGTCATGTCAAGTATCACAACATATGCAGTATAGTAATCAAAGTACAACAACCATTGCATTAATATTAATAGTTTTACATAAGTTACATTTTATAGAGACATCAAAGTAATACAGAAACTAGTATAGATGCAGCTCGGTTCTAGGCTGGCTTCACAAAAGCTCCCGGGTGTACCTGTCTATTGCTGACCTGAGAATACAAGTTATTTTGAAAGCGAGTATCAGCATTTTTATAAATGCTGGTGAGTTCATAAGTATTTAGTGTCATTTGTGTAAGTAAGCATTTTTAGTCAAAATAACTTTATGAAAAGTAGTAGTATAGAATCTACGGTGTATTAGCGTCCTTTCCAGAAAATCCTATATTTTCTAAATAAGAGTAGTCTTCTACCAAGACCCGACAGAATTATGTTTTAAAGAGAAATTTTCCCTTAAATACTATCATTACCAAAATACGGTATTTGACTTTAAATAAAGTAGGAGAATATCACTAGTAAAATACTAGGGGAAAATAACATATGATGGGTTTTAGCCATAAGAACTTTCCTATGTGCGCATGCAAAACGCTAATGCTTGGATCTAGGCTTTCTAATTAAACATGCATTGAATCCAAGACTTCTAATGACTAATTAGGTTTAAGAACAATACAAAACAGATCTAGAATCATACCTTTGAATCTCTTGTTTGATCTTGTTGTCTTGGAGCTCTAGAGTCACAATTGTAACTCCTCTAATGGCTTACAAACACCAAATAGCAAGGAGGATGATTTGAGAGAGAGGAGAGGGGAGGAATTCGGCTAGGGTTTCTCTACTTTAGATCAAGTGCCGATTTCCCTTTGCCATAGGGTCTATTTATACTTGTAGACTCCTTAAGGGTTACAGCTTAAACCCTAATTGGATAATCTTCTCTTAAAGCAATCCAAATCCATTCCTTAGATAGCCTTGGACGATTTCAAGCTATCCTTAGCTTCTAGAATTCGTCCAACCCCTATCCAATATGGATTTACAGTCTAAAGTTTAACTATCAAACAATTGACAGTTTATACCCTCTTATTTAATTGATCTCTTTAAGTCACCAAATTAATTCTAATTAATTCTATGACTTATATTAATCAAATAACAACATTATTATTCTTTATATTATTCTCATAATATATTAATAATATTTATTCTCTCTTAATAAATCATCCTATCAAGTTGCTATGGTGAAGGCAACCTAAAAGGACTATGCACAACCGGGTCAAATACTTGCCTAATATAGTTGCAGCCTTAGACACTATTCCAACAGTCTCCCACTTGGATAAGTCTAGTAACTATATGCACAAGTACAATTCGATTTGCAATCATAGCTCTCAAAGACGCTGTCAAACTCTGATCTAATCAATTTTGTCCTTTAGATAAGGGATCGTACAGTCCTCTGTTAGATATCATGCTGACAATTCTATGGAATGATTAGTCAAGCATTTAGGTTTCTCGATCTCTGATTTATTTGACATAGAACTTAATCGAACACATCAATTCAGTTCTGACCGGGGCCGGCACATAAGTCAAATCAAATCATCGATCAGCCGAGATATCACTTTTACCTTCTTAGATAAAAGTTACATAAAAACTTCGACTTATATGCATTTACTTATTCATCAACCAACTATACACAACAATGTGTTTTATAACACCGAGTTACTGATGCGTTTTCGCATTATCAATGTACAATCAATTTACAAATAACAAACCATATATCTAGGTTTTAAGACTATATGATATTATCGTCCTGCGATCACCCTTTTTATATCATATTCCATAAGGTGATTCCAGCAAGCGCGGGTTTGTTCCAATGCTCAAAACCAGTTTATAAGCACTCATTAACGTCGCAGCAATCTTTTGCCATGTCTAATACCATTTAGACAATCTACGCACCAATTCACGACAATCTTCATTCATATCTACTTCCAACATATGAACGATTGTGAACAATTTTAATAATTCGATTATTCTTAATAAACTCAATTATTCTGGAAGTCAAAACATGCAAAATGAAACAATAGTTAAACAATTAACATAAGACAGTAACATTACTCATAAATAAAACTCCTTTATTTAATCATCAAATGTTAATTACATTTATCTATTACACGTTTCTTATACTATCTAATCTATGCTAATATCATCCTTCAGCCCAATGCTCCTAGCATGCTGCAAGTGCTTAACCCTACTCAGTCCCTTCGTAAGCGGATCTGTTGGGTTATCTTTTGATGATATCCTCTTCACTACGAGTTGTCCTTCTTCTACACAATGTCTAATAAAGTGATATTTTCTGTCGATATGTCTTGATCTACCATGATCTCTCGGCTCCTTGGTCAAGGCAACCGCTCCTTCATTATCACAGAAAATCTCCATGGGCTCCTTTATGGCAGGTACAACTCCAAGATCACCGATGAAGTTCTTTAGCCATATTGCCTCCTTCGACGCTTCGCTCGCTGCAATGTACTCTGATTCACATGTTGAATCAGCTACGGTTTCCTGCTTGGAACTTTTCCAAGTCACTGCTCCTCCATTCAGGGTAAAAACCCAACCTGACTGCGAACGGTAGTTGTCCCTGTCGGTCTGAAAGCTGGCGTCACTATACCCTCACACCTTCAAGTCATCACTCCCTACGAGGACTAAGAACCATTCCTTCATCCTCCGAAGGTACTTAAGGATATTCTTCACCGCAATCCAATGAGCTCTGCCAGGGTTCCCTTGATATATGCTAACCATACTCAAAGCGAAGGCTACATTCGGGCGAGTACAAGTCATAGCGTACATGATTGAGCCAACTGCGGAAGCGTATGGTACTCGGCTCATTTCTGCTATTTCAACTTCGGTACTCGGACTTTGAGTCTTACTCAACTTGGCATTACTTTGTATTGGTAATTCTCCCTTCTTTGAGTTTTCCATACTAAAACGTTTTAGTACCTTCTCCAAGTAAGTGTTCTGACTAAGTCCAATTAGTCTCTTACTTCTTTCTCTTACTATCCTTATTCCCAAAATGTAAGAAGCCTCTCCGAGGTCCTTCATAGCGAAGCACTTCCCGAGCCAGGACTTAACTTCCTGCAGAGTCGGGATGTTGTTTCCTTTGAGTAATATGTCATCGACATATAGAACGAGGAAGCTTACTATACTCCCACTGGCTTTGACATATACGCACGATTCATCTTCGCTTCGTACAAATCCAAACTCTTTGACTTTCTCATCGAAGCAAAGATTCCATCTGCGAGACGCTTGCTTAAGTCCATAAATGGACTTCTCAAGCTTACACACTCTATTCGGATGCTTCGGATCCACAAACCCCTCTGGCTGAGCCATGTAAACATCCTCAGCCAACTTTCCGTTAAGGAAAGCGGTCTTGACATCCATTTGCCAAATCTCATAATCATGAAATGCGGCAATCGCTAGCATCACTCTAATAGATTTTATCTTCGCAATTGGTGAGAAGGTCTCATCATAGTCAACTCTGGGAGTTTGAGTAAAGCCCTTCGCGACCAATCGCGCTTTATATGTGTGTACGTTCCCATCCACGTCGGTCTTCTTCTTGAAGATCCATTTGCACCCAACGGTCTTACGTCCGGGCACATTATCAACAAAATTCCAAACTTGGTTATCATACATGGATTGGGTCTCGCTACCCATTGCCTCTTTCCATTTTGCAGACTCCGGGCCTGCCATGGCTTCCTTATAGCTATTAGGTTCATCAAGGTTTATTAGTGTACCATCACTAATATACGTGTCCCCTTCGGTAGTAATATGAAAACCATAAAACTGGGGTAGAACTCTAACTCTATCGGAACGTCTAAGAGGTAAGGACTCGTCAATCGATTCAACCGGAGTTTCCTCCTCGGGTTAAGTGCCAGCGGTAGAGGTTCCTTCATCTATCGACTCTTGAATCTCTTCAAGCTCGATTTGCCTCCCACTGTCTCCTTGGCCTATGAGTTCTCGCTCTCGGAAAACTCCTCTCCTCACAACAAAGACAACATTGTCCTTCGGTCTATAGAAGAGATATCCAAAGGATTTCTGCGGGTAGCCGATGAAAATACATCGCTCACTTCGAGGTTCGAGCTTGTCGTGAGTAACTCGTCTTACGAAAGCCTCGCAACCCCAAACCTTGATATGTGCTAACGAGGGAGCTTTCCCTGTCCACATCTCGTGAGGTGTTTTGGCAACCTTCTTAGTAGGCACTCGGTTAAGGATATGGGCGGCAGTCTCTAAGGCATACCCCCAAAAAGAGATTGATAGTGAAGCACGACTCATCATAGAGCGAACCATGTCCAACAAGGTTCGATTACGCCTTTCTGCCACACCATTCAACTGCGGTGTCCTAGGAGGCGTCAATTGTGAAACTATTCCACACTCCTTGAGATAATCGTGGAATTCAAGACTTAGGTACTCTCCTCCTCGATCGGATCGAAGCATCTTGACTTTCCTGCCTAATTGATTCTCCACTTCATTCTTGAATTCTTTGAACTTTTCAAAGGTTTCTGACTTTTGCTTGATTAAATAGATATACCCATATCTACTATAATCATCGATAAAAGTCACGTAGAAGCGGTTCCCATCCTTCGTGGTTGATCTAAACGATCCACATACATCGGTATGTATTAGGTCCAATAGACCCTCACCCCTTTCACACGTGCTTGTGAAGGGTGATTTAGTCATCTTTCCAAGCAAACAAGACTCGCACGTTTCATCTTCCCTAAGGTCGAATGACTCCAACACTCCATCCATTTGGAGTTGGGCTATGCGTTTCTTGTTAACATGTCCAAGACGACAATGCCACAAGGATGCTTTATCCATACTAGTGGAAGAATCTATGTTCAAAACATCATTTCCTAAGTTATCAACAATCATAACAGTTTCATAAATTCCATTACATGGTATAGCTCCAAAGTAAAAGACACCATTTAGATAAGCCAAAATAGAACCATTCTCATTATTAAAAGAAAATCTAAAACCTTGTCTAAACAAACCATGAAATGAAATGATGTTTCTAGCCATTTCTGGCGAATAGCAACAATTGTGCAAATCTAAACATAAATTATTCCTAAGCACTAAAGAATACACTCCAATCTTGGTCACAGGCGACGATCTTCTGTTCCCCGTGATTAGATTGATTCTTCCTTGCTCCACATCCCTACTTCTTCTTAGTCCCTGCACATTAGAACAAATGTGGTAACCACAACCGGTATCAAGAACCCAAGAAATAGCATGATTAGAATCGTTAGATTTAATTGTATATATAACTGCGAAAGATGGCTTGATCTTTCCTTCCTTGATGGCTTGCAGGTATCCTGGGCAGCTTCTCTTCCAATGTCCTATCTTATGGCAGTGGTGGCACTCTTCCTCCTTAGGGTTAGGGTAGGGCTTAGCGGGATCAACTTTGGTCCCACTAGAAGAGGCACCATCTCGGGCTTTAACCTTGCGATAGTTCTTAGACGAAGCCTTCCTCTTCTTTCCCTTTCCTTGACCAATAGCCAAGACAGGAGCAGCGGGTGGATTGGGAGTTGGTGCAACAGACTTGTCTTTGAAGTTGCTCTCAGCGACCCTCAAGAGACCTTGGAGTTTGCTTAGGGTGACCTCCTCTTTGTTCATGTGGTAGGTCATCCTAAATTGATTGTACATTGGAGGCAAAGAGTGAAGCACCATGTCGATCGCCAAGTCTTCCCCAAAGTCAACATTTTACTTGCGAAGGCGGCCGACATACCTTTGCATCTTTTGCAGGTGCACGGTAAGAGACTCTCCATGACCCATCTTAGCGGAAATCATGTTAGTGAAAATCTCATAACGCTCTTGTCTCGCGTTTTGGTGGTATCTCTCCAATAAGTCTTGATGCATCTCGTATGGGTACATGTCCTCATAGGACTTTTGGAACTCGGAGTTCATGGTGGATATCATGATGCAATGTACCTTCGTTGCATCGCGCTCATGAGTTTTAAAAGCGGTAATTTCAGCCGGAGTAGTGATTTCAGGGTTGATCTTCTCGAGCTTCTCATCGAGGACATACTCCTTATCCTCATAGCGAGAAATGGTGCGAATGTATCTTATCCATTCGCTAAAGTTCGTTCCATCGAAAGTGACCTTTTGGCAAAGGCTCATCAATGTGAAAGAACTAGCAGCAGCGTTGTTTGCGTTTGACATCTACAATTAGAAAGGACAAAGATAGATTAGATTATGAATCCCTAATTATCACCCAATATGAAAAATTAGGGCTAGGATCCAACAACAATATTTACATATTAGAAAAGGGACGCCGTAATCTAACATGCAAATAATATGAAGGTAAGTGAATGACGATTCACTAATTCTCCACCATAAAAACCTAACTATAAGTCCTAAATGTATTGAGAATTCCTAGGTTCGGATGAGATTCATTGAAACTATTCAATGGCATGTTTAAATCTCGATATGCCCCTCTTGTTTGTGACTGGAATACTGAGGATCACAAAGCGGGTGTGAATTACCATGCAAATTCACATGGTGCCTTCATTGCAACGATCACCTATTCGATGTGCCGGTAAACCACAGACGCTCCATCGAACTATGATAAACAATGAATCACCCTTTGCCACCTTTGCTTAGAACCAATTAGTGTGCCGGTAAACCACACACGCTCCACTAACTTCTTAGCAAGGGTGCAAAGTCTAATTTCATGGGATTGCATCAATTCACTTTTCCTAAAGTAACTAAGATTGGGATTTTTTTTTAAATATGTAGTTACTTTATATTACTTATTATACTTTTAATGAGAGGATGAGGTTGCCCTATCCTACCCTTTCGGCTAACGACCCTCCACCGATCAAGCAAGTGGTGGGTGTGAGTGTACACCCATTAAGCGCCATTTTATAGGCCGCAACCTTATACCCACCTTATAGATCGGCTTCGTGAATGAGGCCTACTAATGGTAAGACTAGCATTTTAGTTATACATATATATATATATATATATATATATATATATATATATATATATATATATATATTATTCTTGTAATATTATATTAGTATAGGGTTGTATTTTAAACATTTTAAAATCTAGGGTTTGAAATTTAAATTGTCTAAATTAAAACTTTTAATCACAAAATACAAATTTCAAAACTTGAGGACAAGTTTTAAATATTTAAAACATGGAGGATCAAATAACAAATAATTCTAATTAACAATTAATTTCTTAATTATCTATATTTGATTTATTCAAGATTTCTTGCAAGATAATTACCAATTTAATCAAAATAATTAATTAATTATCATATAAGGAAATTAAATATTTTATTAGTTGATAAATATCTTTAATTAGATCAAGATTATAGGCATATATATCAAAAAATCGGATTAGGGTTGATCTAATATGATTAAGGTAAGTTTCCAGAAGATAATCATGAAGAAATCCCGAATCTGGCCATTCCTGACGCTTGGACTCGCCGAGTGCACCAAGGGACTCTCCGAGTCAGGCCAACTCGCCGAGTCCACTATGGAACTTGCCGAGTCCATGACTCAGAAACACAAAATTCGAATTTTGCAGTTAAGTTTCAAACAAACAAGCAATAATTTAATAGAAACCAAGCTAGGCTCTGATACCACTGATGGGTTTTAGCCATAAGAACTTTCCTATGTGCGCATGCAAAACCCTAATGCTTGGATCTAGGCTTTCTAATTAAACATGCTTTGAATCCAAGACTTCTAATGACTGATTTGGTTTAAGAACAATACAAAACAGATCTAGAATCATACCTTTGAATCTCTTGTTTGATCTTGTTGTCTTGGAGCTCTAGAGTCACAATTGTAACTCCTCTAATGGCTTACAAACACCAAATAGCAAGGAGGATGATTTGAGAGAGAGGAGAGGGGAGGAATTCGGCCAGGGGTTCTCTACTTTAGATCAAGTGCCGATTTTCCTTTGCCATAGGGTCTATTTATACTTGTAGACTCCTTAACGGTTACAGCTTAAACCCTAATTGGATAATCTTCTCTTAAAGCAATCCAAATCCATTCCTTAGATAGCCTTGGACGATTTTAAGCTATCCTTAGCTTCTAGAATTCATCCAACCCCTATCTAATATGGATTTACAGTCTAAAGTTTAACTATCAAACAATTGACAGTTTATACCCTCTTATTTAATTGATCTCTTAAAGTCACCAAATTAATTCTATGACTTATATTAATCAAATAACAATATTATTATTCTTTATATTATTCTCATAATATATTAATAATATTTATTCTCTCTTAATAAATCATCCTATCAAGTTGCTATGGTGAAGGCAACCCAAAAGGACTATGCACAACCGGGTCAAATACTTGCTTAATATAGTTGCAGCCTTAGACACTATTCCAACAACATATGCCTCGGCAGAAATACTGCTGACTAAGGCAAAAGAAATCATAGACTCTAGGAGAGTATCGAATGAATGATACGCTTGGCTTAGTCTAACAAAAGGAAACACAGACCCGAGACGGTATCAAATGAACGATACGACTAGCAAGGTCTAAAACAAAGAAACACAGACCCCAGATAGTATCAAATGAACGATACAGCTAGCAAGGTCTAAAACAAAGAGGCACAGACCCCAGACAGTATCAAATGAACGATACAGCTAGCAAGGTCTAAAGCAAATGGTAATCCTAAGTGGGTTGTTTCAAGAATACCGTGTTAATTCTCGTTACCTTAAGGCCATGAATTATAAGGTAAACATCGAGATACTCGTAACCATACTGATAGAATATAGAGTACTTGACGCCCTGCAAGCGTCGAAAGAATGTGACATTTGTCACCCCTTGGCTTGGTAGGCCGAGGACTATAGCTAGCAGTCAGGGTGTGGGAGTGTCAGCCCCGTATAGATCTATACACACAATGCCCGCTCTCCCTCCAGGAGACTCTGGTTACCAACTTGACGATGGGGAGATCCGTGTCTTAAAGATGCATCTCGTATTTTGAATTCTATTGTAAGTACTGGAATAACGATATAGACTCACGAATGAACTGACTCCTTTGGAATTCTCTGAACTAGAAAGAGTGATTAGAATCTCCTAACTATTCCTATAATAGTTACAAGTGTCTCTGATCTATGAATGATGAATGGAAGGATGCCCTTGTTACCCAAGGGATATGAACTGGTCGATGTAAACCTTTATGTCTATACATGTATACATGATATATAATTAATGTTTAAACGACCTTCGGACAGATATCCGATACCCACCAGACCACATCCCAACGAGGAAAAGGAAATAGGGCGAACCAGCCTTCTTAAGTCCTTTAAACATTATTTATATAACTATACAAGTACAGGCATGCATTTAACGAAGTAGAAGCATAGAAGCATAGAAGAAACCTTTGGTAAAACCTTTGGAAAACCTTTAAAAATAAGAATTTACGACTTGATGTCGTTATGTAAAACAAGCTTTGAAAACCTTTGGAAATCCTTTGAAAAACCTTTCCTAAACAACTTTGTAAAATGGTTTGTATAAAACGGTTTAAGTGAAGAAAACCTTTGATAAGAAATCACGACCGGACGTCTCTAAAATAAACGAAATTTGAAAAACCTTGGATAACCTTTAATGATCTAAAAAGGGATATTCATACTTTAACAAGATTCGAAAACCTTTAATTTGGATAAACAGTTTAACATGAAAATCTATTTTGCTATACAGTTATTAATCACATGTGATTTATCTAATAAATGTACAGTTCAACTTGTATTCCCCCTATAAAAGCAGTTAAAATCATTTAAAAGGTTGATTCAGGGGTATGAACTCACCTGTCATGGGCGATTCGGATGAATGGACGGTATAGGATGCTAAGTGCCAAGTGAGGACTTGACCACACACGTGAATCCTATTTAACATGTAATGATACATTTAAGTATCCAATTAGTCATTTAATAACTAATTAAGCAAGTAATGATGTCGTACTACATAAAAAAAAAACTTTGCTACAAGTGCTAGGAGTACCAAGGGTTGCATATAAGGTGCGTATGGACTCACATTGGAGTTTACTCTTCAAATGATGGCCCTTATGGATGTTTACGGTTTCAAGACCACTTCCCCCATGAGTTTACGGCCGTAAACTCATGGTAGTGGTGTCATGGGATGTTTAAAGTGTTGGGTTTTAAGCAATCTAACACTCCTAAGTGTACATGCAACCCTAAATACCTTGGATCTATGTTTTCTCTATTATACATGCAAATATCAACTTTCCAAGGTATTGTTCTATTCTAGCATACAAAACTTTGAATAACACAAGTTAGAATAACATACCTTTTGTTGGTGCTTGTCTTCATGAAGCTTGAGTGCCTAGTGCCCCAAGTGTGACACCTCAAATGGTTCACACAACACCATAAGCACTTGGAATAACTTAGAGATAAATTAGAACACATCAAGAATCGGCTTGCCCTCCATACATAACTAGTCGCCAATTTTCCCAAGAAAGAGATTATTATATAGTGTGTTACAATTAGGGTAAACCCTAATTGTCATGGCTATCCATTTCCATGGATCCATGGGTTCAAATACACCATGGAGCATCCAATGGGATTTAGCCCAACTTGATAATCCATGGAGCATTAGCCCACTATATAAGTATGGATGATTTACACAATCAACCCATATATTTAATTAGTCTTCTTTTGATCACATAATTAATTCTAAATTAATTATTGATCAATACTAATTAAATAATCTTATTAATATATTAGAACTTATAATATATTAATAAACCTTAAGTGTTATTTCTCTCATTTTAGTCTATCCAAGTGCATGATGCCATGCAACCCAAATGGACGATGACGGGTCGGGTCAAGTCTTACCAATTATAGTTATGGACTTAGACATTAATCCAACAGTCTCCCACTTGGATAAGTCTAAAACTATTATTGCAAGTATGACTTCAGAACCCGACTAGCAATCGTAGCTCTCAAAAGCTTCTGTCGATCTCTAACCTTGTCGATGAACTCTGACCTTTGTCAATGACTTGTCCATTAGATAAGTGATCATACATTCCTCCATTCTAGATATCATATGGACTGAGACATGGATTATAATCATTCTCTCTGTCCATTTGTTGTTTCCCGATTTCTGATTTATGACGACTGACTAATTGAACAAATCAAATCAGTCCAGGCCCGGCCGAGCACTTACTTTTGTCATCACTAAATCATTGAGGGGCCCACAGATATCACTTTTATCACTTTGAAGGAAAAAGGAATGGATAAACTTCGACTCATATGCTTGTACTGACTACTTGTTGAATCATACACAAAGGCACATTTTATAGCATCGAGTTACCAATACGTTTTCGTACAATCAATGTATAACCAACTCATAGGCAACAACTCATATCTCTAGGTTTGAAGAATATAATATATTATCGTCTCATGATTCACTCGTGATGAAATCCATGAAGTGAATCCAAATGAGTGTGGGTTGAATCCAATACTCAGCCCTTATGAGTACTCATGAATGTTGTAGCAACTATTGCATTGTCTAAAGCACTTTAGACAAATCTTACAAGCCAAATTCATGATAGTCTTGATTCATATCTACTTCCAACATATGACCGAATGTGGATGGTTTGAATAACTTGGTCATTCGGGAGAACGACCTAGTTATTCTGGAACAAAACATGCAAAGTGAAACACAAAATAATACTAGTCCTATATGGCCTCAACACTTTGAGCGTAAATAAAACACCTTTAATTCAACTTAATACTTGAATTGAAACAGTAGTGATGCCATGCTCCAAGCATGCATACTATGTTTCTCTAAACAATAGCTATGCCATACTCCAAGTATGCACACTATGTTTACATATGGTCATCTCTTTGTGAAATGTATATCAATTGAACATGACTTCAATGATTCTCATTTCACAATCCCAATCCTTATTTTAAATGTAAGAATACCAAGTTCTTGTCATTTATCGTAATCTATGCAATGATCCTCTTGTAATGATATTCACACAAGTCACAAAGACTTGGCAACAAACATTACAAAGTATTCCAATAGAAAGCAATTCCATGGAGATGAAGTCTCAAATTCAAAGTACATTCCTTTGACCATCCTTCTTTGCATTAAGTTCTTTAATCTTACACAGATTCAAAGAATAACTTCCACATATCGAAACAATTCCATATTCCCATCTTGACCATCACTTTTGAACAAGAGTTGCCTCTTTCCAAAATATGTCAATACGATCCTTACTCTATACTTCCAATTGTCCATGAGTAACCAAACTTTGGAAAACCCCAAATTGTTCTCGACAATTGCTTAATCATCTTAGTCATATCTAGTTCTAATCCCTTTTCCCTTCTTAACTCCCTAAGCATTAGGAAAATTTAGAATGGACGAATATTATAACACATGCAATCGATCCTATATCTGAAGCATATGGGATACGATTCATGCTATAAAATTTTTATTTGCCATGTTCTCATAATTCGAACTATGAAGAGGGATGTCGTAATCATAATCGAATTTTGAGAAAGCAACATATATAGAAATTCCTTATGTTGAACCATTCCAACATAACATTCATATATATTCTTGACTAAAGTTGATTAAAATCTTAATCTAAGCTTGTATAATTGGCATGAAGTATAAATTTCTCTCCCTTAATTATAGTAAAACAACTTTTTCAAAGCGAGTTGAAACTTTTGTTTTCTATAATTAACATTGCTAACTTGCAACATAATCATCATGCTCCCACTAGCATAATGATTATTATCTAACTAGCATAACACTTTATGCTCCCACTAGCTTTGACATGTACCTAGAAATCAGTCAGATTTCTGATACTAGATTGCCTTGATAAGACTTTATCAAATCATACACCTGGAGTCTAAACCTTTCCTTAGATAGCTCACATGTGAGTCTAAACCTTTGCCATTCTTATTAGTTAGTGTGTCGGTTAACCACACATGCTCCACTAACGACATGAGAATGCAAACTTCACACTTGCTATCCACTTAAATCTACTTAGTGAAAGAGTTTCCTCATTATCATTTTCATGAATCGGAGAGAAACCTTATGACACTTAGATTTAATGGTGTATGTGTTCTTATCCATGTGAATTGTCAAAACCATAGTCACAAGACAAGGATAATGACAAATCCAAACTCATATGGACTGAGCTCAATCTAATTTCTTCCTAGCAGCTCAAGGGCCTGTCATTTCCAAGTTGTTATGCAACCAGTTGAGAACTCTCAGAACTCCAATGCAAAACCAACTTTAACTGGAATGGGCACAGAATATGTTAACACGATAGGTTACAAACCTCAAGTCGTGGTCTAGTGATTAACAAAACTCTTGATTAGTTCTTGAATCTATCTTAATATCCTTTTAAGACTCCCACTGACCTCTTGACATATAAGATTCTCTTTGTCAAGAACCATTCCTTGACAAAAATGAATATTCAAGAGTTAGTGCAGATTCTTATCAAGTTAAACACTTCTCATAATTGGTCTTAGTTGGTCTTTGTTTTATCCAAAACATCACAACTTACCAATTTCAAATGTACAAGAGTAAGAGCACATTTTACTCTACATTTAAAAAGTGTTTTAAACCTTTCTTAAGATTATGTCACTCAAGGCTTAATCTTGGAGTATGACTCTAAGATTTAATTTTGGAACGAAGTATAATTTATCTTTTGATCTAACCATTTCAACAATTCACGATTCCTCTCCTTAGCCAAACAAAATGAACTAAGGTGTCCTTAGAGGATCAATTGTGACATGGTTTCATAATCACTAAGATAATCATAAAACAAGATACTCAAGTACTCTCCCATCTCTTCAGATTAGAGAAACTTTTATCTTTCTGCCTTATTTGATTCTTCTTACTCATTATGTCTATCATTGAAACTTCTCCAATGATCCAGAAAAATAGTTAAACTTGTAAGTATAACCATATTTACTAAACTTTAGTAAATCATAATGAATAATCTTATCAACTTTGTGGTGGACCTGATCAGCGCACACCCAAGTGTATCCGATCCCTTTGTCCTTCACTTGATTCACATATACATGTGAACAAGGAATTAGACTTAATTTCCCAAATATATAAAAATTCTCATAATCATACAATACAAGTTGCATGATTCCAAGTTTCTATCCAACTGAAACTTGGGTGATGAGAATCTTTCCTTATTTGGTAAATTATGACACTTCCACTAATGAAAGAATCAAATCCATTTACCCATATTGCTTATCAATGGAAACATATAATCAACAATTTTTCACAAATGTCATTGTAAGGATACTTAAAATAAATAAAATCAAAACCATTTTCTTTTTATTTTAAAACTTTGCTGAAAAATTTATCCTTACAATCCATATGGAAAACTTGTTGTTATTTATTCCTAAGCAATATATCATAACTCTTAAGTAACAACTCAAAATTCTAATCACCGAACCATGCGATCGAAATCCATCTTCGCAATCAGAATCAGCATATACTTCCTTTAAGTTTCTTCACTTTTTCTTTGATTCTTAAAACATCAACATGTGACCTCGTCACATTTTGCAATAAGAATCTCAGAATAGAAACTTAATAGAGTTAGACAATGGACTTTACCTGAAGTAGAGTCAAACCTGTTGACTTTACCATCCTTAAGATGTTTCAGGTAAATTTAGCAGCTTCGCAACCAATGTCTTTCCTTTGGCAACAGAATCATATGGACTCCTTGGAAACGGTACATGGGACTATCACAGACTTAACCTTTCTCTTTACCATTTGGTCAACCGAGTTGACTATGGCCGATCCTTTTCCATTGGGAAGAGAAAGTTTTTTTCATGGACCTCCAATGTCCAAATAGGTTTGGAAAGTAGATCTTCCAATCCAATTTGCTTTACTAATGCTCCAAATCACTGCTGATTTAGCATCATCAAGCAAATAGGTAAGATCATTAAGGTTCTTGTCACGACTTGTCATCAGGGAATGACTGAAGAACCAAGTCAGCAGCCAGCTACCTCGAGACTTCGACACCTGACTCTCCCGACTTGTCAATATGTGGCTTAATCCCCAAGATCTAAGCACATATAGATTTTGCTTGCCAATAGGGATTGAGTGACTTAGAACTTATCAAGTCTTAAAACTTGTGGGATAGGGAGATTTATTGGAGGAGGTGGATGAAGTGAAGTATGATTTCTAATCCCACAAATGCCCAACAAAGGGATTGATCTTTCACCTTGATTGCCATTTGGGATATCATCTTCATTAGGAAGCTTGTTCCTAAAGATTTGGGAAGACCATAGCTGTCTAAACTAGACATCTATAATGGGAGAAATTCAAGTTAGTTGATTTAAAGTCCTTAATATAACACCCAATATGAAATATTAAGGCTAGGACCCAACAACCTATTTATAACTGGAAGAGGGATGTCGTAATCCAAATTATAAAATAGTTGAAGGTAGGTAAATGACGATTTACCAATTTCCACCATGAAAAACGAAATATAATTAAGTTTAATTGGATTTGAAACTCCTAGATCTTTTGAGATACATTAAACTTTCAATGGCATGTTTGAATCTCGATTGTGCCCTCTCAAGTTTGTGATTGGGATGCCGAGGATCACAAACAAGGTGTGAATAACCATACAAATTGACTTGGTACCCTCAACAATATTACCTAATCGATGTGCCGGTTAACCACACACGCTCCACCGATCTATAATAAAGTCGAGTTACCCTTTGCCACTCTTACTAGTCCATGTTAGTGTGCCGGTTAACCACACACGCTCCACTAACGACTTGGTAAGGTACAAAGTGTAATTTTATGGGCTAGCACCTTTTCACATTTTCCTAAGTAACTAAGATTGGGAATTTATAAGTGTTTAGTTACTTAGTATTTTTCATTATACTTTTAATGAAGGGAGAATTATAGTCCATTCCTACCCGTTCGGCTAACGACCCTCCACCAGTCAAGGGAGCGGTGGGTGAGAGTGGACACCCATTAAACTGCCATTTTATAGGCAGTAACCTTATACCCCCCTTATAGACCGGCTTCGTGAATGAGGCCTACTAACGGTAAGATTGACTACCTCTTATACATATCTATATAATTAAAATTATAATAATAGTATAAGGGTTGAATTTTAAACCTTTTAAAATTTCAATGTTCAATTTGGAATTAAAGTATACATGAGGAGTAACTTTTCAAATTCCAAAACTTGAGGGCAAGTTTTGAAACTATTTCAAGACTCTTTAAATCATAACTTATGAGTTTAATGGTTCATTAAAATGAAGACTCTTCATTTTAATGTAACCCCTTATTCTTTAAAAGCACTTTAAAGAAATGTCTCTTCAACATCCATAACTTGAGGACAAGTTATGGAGTCATTAAACTATTTAATGGAAAAAACTCTTACATTTTATGTAACCTACAAAACTTTTATGAGTTTTTAAGATTCATAAATATGACTTTTCACATAACTTGAAGACAAGTTACAAAAACATATTTTATGAACTTCTTTTAGACTAATATGGATTGAAAACAACTAAAACATAATTTTTTCATTACCAATCTAAACTAACTCATAAATCAAGGAAACATAAAATTCTTGAAAATTCATAACTTGAGGACAAGTTATGAACTCCATACAATTTTCAACAAGATCATGAATTATATCAACAAACAATTTGCACACAATTCCTATGATCTAGCAAAACTCATAAGCATGATCATTCATAATCAACAATTTTCAAGAATAACATGAACACATATAAACTTGAAACTTTTATTATAGCATTGAAATTGGTTTAACATAATCATTACCACATTCAAAACAAGTTTTATAAGCCCAAAACAGTCAAAGGTAATGATTCTAGACCAATTCCAGTACCAAAACTCGAAAATATGATGTCTGGGGGTCCAACTCGTTGAGTGCATGAACAAACTCGGCGAGTTGGATGCATTTTGCCTTGGACTCGTCGAGTCCCTTCATGGACTCGGCGAGTCTGCTGGGCATACAACACCAAAAGTCGATTTTTAAGCAGTTTAAGCAAGTACAACAAGAAATCAAAACCAGTCTCTGATACCACTGTTGGGTTTTGAGCAATCTAACACTCCTAAGTGTACATGCAACCCTAAATACCTTGGATCTATGTTTTCTCTATTATACATGCAAATATCAACTTTCCAAGGTATTATTCTATTCTAGCATACAAAAATTTGAATAACACAAGTTAGAATAACATACCTTTTGTTGGTGCTTGTCTTCATGAAGCTTGAGTGCCTAGTGCCCCAAGTATGACACCTCAAATGGTTCACACAACACCATAAGCACTTGGAATAACTTAGAGAGAAATTAGAACACTTCAAGAATCGGCTTGCCCTCCATGCATAACTAGTCGCCAATTTTCCCAAGAAAGAGATCATTATATAGTGTGTTACAATTAGGGTAAACCCTAATTGTCATGGCTATCCATTTCCATGGATCCATGGGTTCAAATACACCATGGAGCATCCAATGGGTTTTAGCCCAACTTGATAATCCATGGAGCATTAGCCCACTATATAAGTATGGATGATTTACACAATCAACCCATATATTTAATTAGTCTTCTTTTGATCACATAATTGATTCTAAATTAATTATTGATCAATACTAATTAAATAATCTTATTAATATATTAGAACTTATAATATATTAATAAACCTTAAGTGTTATTTCTCTCATTTTAGTCTATCCAAGTGCTTGATGTCATGCAACCCAAATGAACCATGCCGGGTCGGCTCAAGTCTTACCAATTATAGTTATGGACTTAGGCATTAATCCAACATAAAGGTCTTATCTCACTCATAGAATCATGCTAGAGTCGAATCAAGGGCTAAGGAAGTGATTGGGGCTCAAAATGGACACGTTATGGAGTTTACGGTTCTTGGACCACTCCCTTGGGATTTTACGGCCATAAACACATGAGTTTATGGTCGTAAACTCATGTTTGTCCATTCCTTTTGTGCTTTGGTGGTTCTAGGCTATGTAGTCAAGGTACTAGTCACTTATATGAGCATAGGAAGGTGTTAAAGGCACTTAAACACCTTGGAAAGGTGTTTATGGTCCTTGAAAATGGGTTTACGGTTCAAGAATGTTCTTGGGCCGTAAACTCATGTTTACTCCCCATATGTTAAGATTTTGGTGTTCTAAGTCCTTTCATGTAAGCCCCTAAGTATGGTCTTCCAGGTGTCTATGGGGGACTCCCGGAGGTGTCAGAAGACCTGCCATGTCGTGGCACTGCTTGCCACGTCGTGGTCTCTGACACAGCTTTCGGGTTCGCGCCCCGAACTTCAGAAATTCATAACTTCCGCATACGAACTCTGTTTTCAACGTTATTTATATCGACGCGAAGGTGAGATTATGCTCTACAAATCTCGTTTAGACTCCGTTGGCTAATTTTGACTTTATTTTTAATATATTATAAATATATTACTTATATATTATTTTCAGTAGGTCGGGACAGGAAAACTGTAACGCCCGGGTTTCAGGGCTAAGCATATTTTTCAATGTAATAGTCTAGGTCAACTATTGTAACTCTTTTTGAAGTAATAAAGATGAAATATTTGAGTATTATGTGAATTATGTGTGTTTATGTGTTTATTGTTTAATTATAAATGTATAATTAATAAAGAATAAAAACAAGCGTCAAAATTAAAGTGTGAGATAAGCCCGATATCTTTACATAAAGTTGTAGTGGTCGAAACAAGGATTTCGGGGATATAAGGAATGCCGAAATCCGAGTTATAACGAAGAAGTTATGACCCGTCGAAGTTTCACGAAGGAACCGGCGCGACATCGGGAAGCGTAAATAGTGAACTTACGATAGAGCGACTTTTAGCCTTAGAAATCTAAATGAAAGTCGTAGAATATGTTAAACCGAGAGTGTCCATAAAAAGAACGCCCAAATCTGACTTCGTATGAAGAAGTGATGAGATTTTAAACAGACCAATCATGTCCCGGCCTGTTAAAAATATAACTTTAAAAATAAAGTCAAAATTAGCCGACGGAGTCTAAACGAAAGTTGTAGAGTACGTCTCCACCTACGCGTGGATATAAAGAACGTCAAAAGCGGAGTTCGTATGAACGAGTTACAAATTATAATAGCATATTTACGTATTAAAATAAAGTATAAATCATGTATACGTACACATATATATACATATGTATATATTATTAGAAAGGTATCGACGATGCGGTCATTATAAGACTAATGTTGAGTTCTTTCGACGTTAGTTTAGTACAAATATCATTAAATCCATTTAAAATAGTATTATAGAGGGGTGTTTAGTTGTTTATATAACTAAAAGGTCATTAAGTAATTATGGAGGGTAGTTTTTGAAAATTCAATTAGTATAAATAAGAGCCTTGGGCTCTCATATTTCTTGCACCATTCTCTTGATTCAAGAGTCTTTCTCTCCTTATCCCCCGAGCATTTCGGTCCCTCGTGATTCGACTTCTCTTTCTGTAGTTTAGTATAGTAAGGTGAGCGCTGAAGCGCTGCACGAATCTTTCTTAGAAAGACTCAGCGACGAAGTTCTGCCCCTGCAGAGCCCGACTCCTAGCTAAAACCCCTTTGTAAGTAAGTTATGCTTACCTTATTTTAATATAGCTTATATTTAAAATTAGTAATGTTATTATGAACTTATAATAAATATTTGAGCTATTATTATAACTTATATAAGTGTCGTTATAATATATTTTTTTAACTACTCGCGGTACGGGAAATCTGGTTTAAAGGGTCGCATAGGGTTGTTGGATTTCAGAAGTGCTATATGCCAAAATGGTCCTGCCCTCCGGTGTTTTATGTCTGGCCCCTGTCTGTACATAGTGGTTGGAAAATATTGTTTAACGCTTCTATAATAATAATAATAATACTAAGACTAATAGTTGGTCACGGTAAATATTAGACTAAAATTTAGCGATAATAATGCTAGGTTTCGTTGAAGGAAAATAGAATCGTTAGAAGCAAGCGTTGCTCGATTTTGGAATCATCACTTTAACAAGTGAATGCATAGTTACTTTCAGCTTACACATAGATATGAAGTATTTTATATAAATTACGTGCTATGTGTGCATATTATCTGAATACTTGCTATCTATGTCGGATGAACATTGTTATACATGTTTTCAATGATTTAAACTGTATATGTATTTTATATCTACAAAAATGTTGGGGTAAAACATGGGTAGATGTAATAGGTGATGTGTGATAAAATGATGAGAGGCATCGATGTTGGTGTTGTTGATTCTGTCATCCAGCGGAGTATGGATGACGACCACGGACTCTTCTAGACAGCCCATTGGAACACTAGCAGGCTCGCAACCTGTAGGTGTTTGTGAACGATGTGTTCACCGGTGTACTCCATCCCCCACATGGTTGCCTTTAGGACATTTATTGCTGAGGAATCCCCTTAGCAGTAGTGTCCGTCCCGATAATGATCCTTAGGCTAGGTCCCTTATGATAGGTGTTTAGGGACGTAAAGTGAGGATAATGGGAACGGGTAATCGGGTTATTGTTGATTGATGAAATTAATAAACTAATTTATTGTGGGTTGAAAACCCTCTGTGCTCACCAGGCTCCCAAGCCTGACCCACTCAGTTTTATGTATTACAGGTAGTGACGCTTGAGCATAGATATGATGTTTGGACAAGGGATTACGGATATAGGCCTGTAGATATGAAATAATGTATTAAGGCTTATATTGTACTGTTTATGCTTTTGATCTGTACGAACATGACATCCCAAGTCTTTTAATGAAATACATTTATATGGAAATGATTTTGATAAATCTTTATCATATTTTGTTTTGGGACAAGTTCCGCAACACTTTTATTTAAAATGTTACTTTGATTTTTAAACAAAGCATAAACAAAATCGGTCTTTTTTAGCCGTGATTTTGGGGATGTCACAAAAATTCCTTTCGAAATTCATAACTCCTTCATCTGAACTCCGTTTTCGTCTGTCTTTTTATCGTTGGACTACTATTGACGAGATCTTCGACTCTCGTTTAGATTGCTTCGGTTAAGAATCACTCGATCTCATATTTGAGTATTCGGGCTGCATACCGCTAAATCGAAACTTCGAAAAATCATAACTTCCTTATACGAAGTCAGATTTGGGCGTTCTTTTTATGCACGCTCTCGGTTTAACGAACCCTACGACTTTCATTTAGATCACTAAGGCTAGATATCACTCTATCTTAAATTCATATTTTACGTCATTCGGCGTCGTGCCGGTTCTGTCGCGAAACTTCGACAGGTCATAACTTCTTCGTTATAACTCGGATTTCGGCATTCCTTATATCTCCGGAATCCTTGTTTCGACCACTACAACTTTATGAAAAGATATAGGGCTTATCTCACACTATAATTTTGACGCTTATTTTATTCTTAATTTAATTAAGCCACACAACTAAGCATAAAACACATAATACTCAAATATTTCATCATTAATATTTCAAAAGAATTACAAAGGTTAACCTAGACTATTACATCAACAATAATGTCTAGCCTGGAAACGCGGGCGTTACAATATCATATAATGGTAACAATGTCAGAGTACAATCCCATCAATCTCGTAATGCGGAAATCTTGTGTGTGTGATGTGCTGCTACCGTGCCAGCTCCTTCCCCTTCGATGAAGAGGTACCTAAAAACTGTAAGCACGAAGCTTAGTGAGTTCCTCCATTATACCGCATACCATAAAATAACATATTTTCAGGCAAGTCTGGGGTGCCTGACCTACCCATGTTAAGCCATTTTGGGGTGCTCGACCTACCCTGCCAAGCAATTCTGGGGTGTCTAACCTACCCATGTGTGACATCCCCATTTTCACGGCCAGAAAAGACCGATTTTGTTTATGCTTTGTTTAAAAATCAGAATAACGTTTTAAATAAAAGTGTTGCGGAATTTGTCCCAAAACAAAATATGATAAACATTTATCAAAAGCATTTCCAAAGAAATGTATTTCATTAAAAGACTTGGGATGTCATGTTCGATACAGATCAAAAGCATAAAAAGTAAAATATAAGCCTTACTACATTACTTCATATCTACAGGCCTATATCCGTAATCCCTCATCCAAAACATCACATCTATGCT
This sequence comes from Lactuca sativa, assembly GCF_002870075.4. Lineage (NCBI taxonomy): Eukaryota > Viridiplantae > Streptophyta > Magnoliopsida > Asterales > Asteraceae > Lactuca > Lactuca sativa. Next base: position 65,047,507 of record NC_056630.2, read on the forward strand.
CATGCGCCACTACCTGTAATACAAGAAACTGAGTGGGTCGGGCTTGGGAGCCTGGTGAGCACATAGGGTTTTCAACCCACAATAAATTAGTTTATTAATTTCATCAATCAACAATAACCCGATTACCCGTTCCCGTTATCCTCACTTTACGTCCTTAAACACCTATCATAAGGGACCTAGCCTAAGGATCATCATCGGGATGGACACTACTGCTAAGGGGATTCCTCAGCAATAAATGTCCTAAAGGCAACCATGTGGGGGATGAGTACACCGGTGAATACATCGTTCACAAACACCTACAGGTTGCGAGCCTGCTAGTGTTCCAATGGAGTATCAAGAAGAGTCTGTGGTCGTCATCCATACTCCTCTAGATGACAGAATCAACAACAACAACATCAAGGCCTCTCATCATTTTATCACACATCACCTATTACATCTACCCATGTTTTACCCCAACATTTTCGTAGATATAAAATACATATACAATTTAAATCATTGAAAACATGTATAAAAACGTTCATCCAGCATAGATAGCAAGTATTCAAATAATATGCACACATAGCATGTAGTTTATATAAAATACTTCATATCTATGTGTAAGCTGAAAGTAACTATACACTCACGTGAGTAGATGGTTACTCGGTGCTTGGACAATAGTTTGTTACTCTTAACACAATTTTCCTTCGGCAAAACCTAGTATCATTACCACTAGGGTTTAGTCTAATATTCACCGAGACTAATTAATAGACTAGATATTATTACTATTATATAAGCGTTAAACGATACTTATATAACCCATAATAATAGCCCAAGTAATTATTATAAGGTCTTAATAACATTATTATATTAAAACATAAGCTAAACTAAAGATAGGTTAGGCGTAGCTCACTTACAGTGGGTTTTTCTCAAAACCGGGCTTCGCTGGAGCAGCGTTTCCAAGCCGAAAGGCTCTTTTCTCGGGACTCTGGGAGCCTCGGGGCTTCCTTTGGGTGCTAGGGGGTTTACCTAGACTTTAGGGGGACTTAGGGGGGCTATAGAGAGGTTCTAGAGAGAGAAATAAGTGTTTGGAAGGTGTGAGAAATGGAGAAACCCGACACTTTTATTTATAGGGTGAAATCCCGACGGACTCGCCGAGTCGGTTCACGGACTCGCCGAGTCAGTGCCACGTGTCATCATCTGATGGCTTTCCTTGGAGAGAAAGCAATGGCTGTGATCGCGCCACGTCACCCAATACCGCGTATCAGCCACTGGCAACTTCTACAATCAGGGCATTATCAAGTTTTTATACAAGCAATGCTAATTTCCCACCAAATTTATGCGACACAAAGGACTAGTTGGCTCCGGAATCAAATAGTATATTTGCAGGCAAACCATTTACAAGAAAGGTACCTGAAGCGACGTCTGCTGCCTCCTTTACAGCCTCGAGCGTCATCTTGAAGGCTCTCGCCTTCGGCTTCAATGGTATGTTGGGTCTTCCTGCATCCTTTTTCTTCGGGCAATCTATGACAACCCGAAATCTATTATGTCATTTTTAACCTTTTCTGTTAATAAGCCTCACTTATTTAACTGTCTGTTAACCTTTTGGAAGAGGTTAATTAATTTAAGACTTTTATAATGACTTGGTAAGGGTTGAAACAAATTAGAAACACCCACAAAATACCCTTAAAATGTGTGGTTGCAACCAAGTCAAAATTTGACCGTTTAATCGGGTGCGACCTAAAAGCCCCGTTTAACAACAGTATCGGGTAGATTTCCACTGAGCCCCAACTCCAACCCCTATATAAGGGTGAGTGGAGTCCATTAGAGACATTTTACACCTCCCCCCTCTCTCTCTCTCTACAACCTAAATTCGAGCCAAAAAGTGTCCGTTTCGAACCCCAAACGAGTAGGTAAACTATCCTAACTCGTTGTATAACTTATCTAGCCTGCAAATTCGAGTTCAAAACATAAAAGAGGGACTAAATCATGTATTTACGGCCCCAAGAACACTCTTGGGCCGTGAACACCATTTAATGGGGTTTTAAGCCCCAAAACCCCTCCAAATTGTCCCTAAGGCTTAGATATGACTTGTAGGCTTATGGAATCGCACTTAGAACACCTTGAACTAGCATTTTGGGGAGAAAACATGATTTTACTACCCAAGATTGTGCTTGGGCCGTAAACTCCCCTTCATGGGGAGTAAACTCATTTCCTTGTGTTAGAAATGCCCTCAACACCCCCTATGGCCTTGGAAAAATAGCTTGAATGCAATACCATAGTTGTAAGGGCCTTAAAATTAAATAAAACCAAGGGAGTAGGAGTTCACGGCCGTGAACTCCCATAGAGGTGGTTCATGGGCCGTAAACTCCCATTTAGTGCCCAAATGGTGCCCAAACTCCTTCATTTGACTTGGAAAAATGCATGGGATTTTATCCTCTACCATTTAAGCCCTTAAAACACCAAAAGATATGTACATAGGAGCTTATGGCCGTAAACTCCCTAGTTTAGGGCCGTAAACTCCCATTTGGTCCATATAAACGCCTTAAATCCAATCAAACACATTATAATTGAACCTAGCAAAATTCCACAATTTGTATAAGGCCTTTAAGCATCCTAGAACACCCTCACCATGAGTTTACGGCCGTAAACTCATGGGGAGTTGTCCCAGGGCCATGAACTCTATATATAGAGTTTACTCCTATAGAGTAAACTCCATTCCTAAGCCATTCAAGCCCTTAAAAGTTACCTGGGACACCCCTAACGCTTAATTAAAAGTGTTTTCGCACTTAGGAAGCGTATACTTGTTTAATTAGTATTAAATGTACTAGTTTTATGTGAACATATGTTATCATATGTTAAATAGGTCACTAAGTGTGTCCAATTCTTTACTTGAAACCGAGCACCCAACCGGCACCATCGTCGGATCCACTTACATCAGGTGAGTTCATACCCCTGAATGAACCTTTTAAAATGTTTTTACATGTTTTATAGGGGGGAATACAAGTTAAACATGCCAGTTATCATATCAATCACATGTGATTGATAACCCGCATGCACAAGGATTTACTACACTGTAAACTGTTTTATCGGGTATGACACTATAAATGGTTTTTCTAAAATGCTTTCACTTGTTCAAATCTTTTACTTATGTTGTTTTATCAATGTTTCATTTAAAACAGATTTATGAGGGTTTTCCAAAGGTTTTCAAACTTATTTTACAAAAGAATACCCTGTCGAGATTTTCTTAAGTATAAAGTTTTTCTTACATGTTTTGATACCCTACTCGTTATATACCACTGCCTTGTTATCCTTTTACTTAGTTGATACTTCTACTTAGTTAAACGCTTATACTTGTTTACACTCTTACTTAGCGATACGCTTCTACTTCACTTATACTTGATATCGCTTCTACTTCACTTATACTCGATACGCTCCTACTTCACTTGTTGTCGTTTCTACCTCGTGATACACTTATACCTGTTAGACGCTCTTACTTCACCTGTTGTCGCTTCCACTTCGTGATACACATATATTTGGTACGCTTATACTTCACGATTCGGTTATTCCACATTGTACGCTTATACTTCACGATTCGGTTATTCCACATTGTACGCTTATACTTCACGATTCGGTTATTCCACACGATTCGGTTATACATCAAAATTTGGTTATACTTTACGATATGTTTCCACTTGTTACACACTCAAACGTAGTTAGATGTATGCATGTGCTTGTATAGATGCATATAAATAATGATTTAAGGACTTAGGAAGGTTTGTCCGCCCTATTTCCTTTTCTTCGTTGAGATGTGGTCTGGTGGGATCGGATGTCCGTCCGAAGGTCGTTTGATTCATTAGTTATATATTATGTATACGAGCATAGCCATATAGGTTTACTCTAGTCAGTTCAGTTATGAGTCTCTACCTCTAGTTCAGCGCTTATATTGGATACCCACTACCCACTATTTGGGATGCATCTTCGGGACACGGCCTTCTCCGTCGTCTAGTTGGTAACCAAAGTCTCCTGTAGGGAGAGCGGACATTATGTGTATAGATCTATACGGGATTGACACCCCCGCACCCTGATTGCTAGCTACAGTCCACGGCCTACCAAGCCAAAGGGTGACAAATGTCACATTTTATAGACGCTTGCAGGGCGTCAGGTACTCTAGTGTTGGTTAGTATGGTTACGAGTATCCCAGGTTACCTTATAATTCATGGCCTTAAGGTAACGGTATTTCATACTGTATTTTACACTGTACTTTACACTGTATGCTGAAAACCCACTCTCAGAGTCACAGTGTTTTTAGACCTTGCTAGCTGTATCTTTCATTTGATACTGTATGGGGTATGTATTCCTTGTTTTAGACCTTGCTAGCTGTATCTTTCATTTGATACTGTCTGGGGTCTGTAGTCTCTGTTTTTAGACCTTGCTAGCCGTACCTTTCATTTGGTACCGTCTGGGGTCTGTGTCTCTCATTGTTAGACTGATTCAGGCATGTTGTTTGTTTGATACCCTCCTGGAGTCTATGATTCCTTTGCCTTAGTCAGCAGTCTTCACTGCTGAGGCATATGTTATTTCCCTGATTTCTCTTGCTTTCTTTAATAATCAAATTCTGTATTTTGATAATGATAGCGATTAAGAGAAAACTACTTTTTACCACATAACTTCGTCTAGTCTTGGTAGAAGACTGCTTTTATTAAAGAAAATATAGGATTTTCTGGAAAAGACACTAATGTAATGGATACTCTAAAACTACCACTTTTATTAAAGTTATTTGAATAAAATGACACTAAATACTTATGAACTCACCAGAATTTGTAAAAATGCTGATACTCGCTTTTCAAATAACTTGTATTCTCAGGTCAGCATTAGACAAGTACATTCCCGGAGCTTCTGACGAAGACAGTTTAGTACCAAGTTGCACCTATACTATTTACTTGTATTACATTGGTGTATTGTAATGTAAACCATGTAGAACTATTACTATTAATGCAATGTTTTGTTGTACTTTGATTACTATAATGCATGTGTTGTGATACTTGACATGACGTCATCCACCCCAGAACGTTTCCGCCGTTCCGGTTTTGGGGTGTGACAGATTGGTATCAGAGCATTGTTTATAGTGAGCTAAGTATATCAAATCATAAAAGATATACAGCCTATAAATACAAAGGGATAAAACACTCTGACCAAGAATTATACTTTAAAATATAACCATATTTTACCAAAGTATAATAACATCCAGAATCTAAACACTCGAACACAAGTATCACAAGAAGAACAATAATAAAAGTCTTCGGATGTTGAGCATTACCGTCAAACCTGGGCAGTTATGTAATCGTAAGCTGGAATAAATGTAACCTGATCAACTACATTTATTCGAGATGCGATGAACATGTGCTTGGGAGTGGTAGTGGTGTTGCAACAGGTCTGGAACTTACCAACTAGGAATGTTAGAGCCAAACATAAATGTAGTATTTTGGAACACTAAAAGACTCACACAAATCACATAATCACATTCATAAGATAAGAAAACCGACAAGAAATCAAAATACCATAGGGGTATTTTAGGATACATAGATAACCTTGTGTGAAGAACTAAAAAGATCCTTATTGATATACCTACAACTACAGAGGGTATACTCCCAAGGTTATATATAATAAGGATCCCATAGGCTAAGAATGTGTGGTTTCGCTCTACTTCCTTTTCCTCGTTGGGATGTGGATATAGAGTAGTATCACATATTCAAAGGCCTATCGGATCTAAGCTATATATGATCTGTATACCCTGTGTAATCGTAGCAGGACTCGATATGGATCATCCAGTGAAATGTTAATAATCTCTTAGGATTCTTTAGAGATTTCCATTCTCGCACGAACCCTGTAGAAAACCCTATCCACTTCAGTGCCTGACAGAAGAGTTGATTCAGACCCAGAAGAGGTTCATTGAGAAGATTTCCTGTTCGGAAATAAATGAACTGGGTCGAGACTATTGAATTCACCAAGTGCCTATATCTCTTTAGGGACATCGGTGAGAAATTCGCCTAAACTTCCAAAATTTCTAGTCATCCATCATGAAGTGATGACACCCAGAGTCGGATTCGGAAGCAAGTCGGAGTAGAGATTCAATATGTCCATACGAGAAGAGAACCCTAGGTAACTACCCGAAGGAAACCAACACTGATTCCAGTCAAAGGTACGAGGTAGACAGAGGGAGCCAGTACATGGAACCCGAGAAGTGTCTTCTCTTCGTGTTCGTCACGCTAATACACCTATAAAATAATACAAATTTAGTGAGTTAGTGGTTACGCTACTCACGTTATGTGTTAGGTAAAATCGTCGTTTCCTGTTGCCAGTAACACGATTAGAGCGGATCCCCGCACCTCTATTGAGAGTATTTAGCCATAAGTCTTCATAAGCCTCTCTCCCCGCGGTGTTCGTTCCAAACTGTTCTAAAATCTTTCCATGTCGGAGAGTGAAACCTTCCCAGTATAAAGGTAACGTAGTAGGAACGACTCGCATCTTATGGCCTTTTTCCGATACTCACACTCCTACCTTGATTACCAGGACTACATCATAGGGATGTAGGTCGACTCTCAGACAACCAGTACCCGAGGCACGAGAAAATTGTATGCCTAATGCAATCAGGATAGATATGTCCAGGGTTATCTATCGTCTCTCATTATCATGTACTCCTTTCCGTGTAGGAAAAACCATGCCTCCGAAGAAGCGTAACCAGTCCACAAGCAAGAAACCTCCTCTCTTATTCGATGAAGCTACATTCCAAGCTGCAGTCCCGGCAGCCGTAGCAGCTGTCATGGCTCACCTGAATGCTAACAAGGCCAATGTTAGCAAGGGCCTTGTTGGGAATTCCGATCCTAGCAATGGACAGCAGCAACCAACACCTGCATACCCAGCCACCCAAGAACCTCAACCGAATCCACTAAAGAGAAAACTCAAGATCGAGGAGGGAGGTACCTCGGCTCAAGGACCTTCCGAAGGGCAACAAGCTGAGGCAGTCGATACCCCTATCAATCCTTCCCTCCTGACTTCAAGAAGACCATACCTAGGAAACCTTCCCCACTGCAGCAAGTGCAGTTACCACCATCATGGTGGCTGTCGGGAACTCTATTGTGCTAGGTGCCACATGAAGGGGCATACTGCTCGCGTATGCAGAACCCCGGTGGAGCGTATTGCATCAATCACCAATGTGACGACCGACCCAGTTTGTCTTCTATGTGGTGAGATTGGACACTTCAAAAGAGATTGCCCAACTGAAGGAAACAAAAAGGACACAGGAGGAGCCTAACTCTACTGTTTAGGGAGAAGCGTCAAGGAACCCAGAAGATTTTGGTACGTCTCTCGATCTCAGATAACTAACTAAGAACATTAAAGGGCTAATTCAAATGTAAATACTTCCCCATTAAGGCAAAAGTCGCAGCACTGTTATAAAATTTAAAATTCATTAGGTAAAACTATAATTGCTAAACATATGCGTTACAACCATGTATAGTTAAGATGGATAGACCTAGAGTGAGTGAATGCCGCCTCATTTCCTGTTCCTAATTTGGTTGTGGATTTAGGGCGGAGTCGCTCAGTCAACAGTCCTCCCCACCTTAACTATACATGACTAGTATATGGTAGGCGATTATAGAAATGCCTCGTGAGAATCCATTCATGAAAAGGTACTCTACTCAGAAACACTTAGGACTCTCTATAGTTCCGCGTCGACTTTATCGGTCCAAGTATCTGAGGCAGTGATACACAGGACAAACCCTAGACGCCTAGAACTTGTGTGCCTGTTCGGCGCATGACTCTATCGATCCTCATTTTATATCATGTCGAGGTATGCCAACTCCGACGGCTCTATCGATCATGGGTTGACGTAGTGCAACCATGTGTACATCCCTAGTGCTGTGTAAAAAGAACTTTCTCCGTAGCCATGTCGGCAAATAAAGGTTCTTCCGAACCTAAAACATAACACAAATGATTAAACCTAATGCGATCCGTCAGTCGTCCCTCTTATCTCAAACCTTCCGAAGTACCCAGGAGAAGGGTACCGCGCGCTGTTGACCGACCCCTCTTAGTCATATGGAAACCGAAGCGAAAGACACTACAAGATACTCCAGAAGACAATGACCATCCAAAGCATACTTCGTAGATTCCCCAGAAAGACCCTTCGCACCTCGCACATCAGGTTCGTGAACCCATAGGATAGAACTCATGGGACTGACCATTATAACCAGGTATATGCATAAAGGTGGTATATAGTTGAGATCAAAAAGATTTAAGATGCGTGCTTCCTCCCTACTCCCTGTTCCTCGTTGGGTTGTGGGTCTGGGGTGGAGTCGCACAACTGAACATCCTGCTGACCTCAATTATATACGGCCTGCATACACCAAGTATTAGTGGTTAAGCCAAGTATGAGATCTACCACGAACCTCATAGTAAAGCCCTTCATCCTATTCCATAAAATAGGAGCTGGAGTCAAGAGAACCACTGCGGGTTGAGCTACTATAATGACCACAAATCCGAAATTTGTTGTCATACCGGTTAAGTCCACATAGTAGCTAACACCCTTAGTTAATAAAGGGATTAAATTTTCGAGTAATGGAACCCTATACTCACTAGATTTGACCTAGACCGGGAAACACTCAGGGACTTCGGAAAAGTAGTTGCAGAAGATGTTCGCACTACTCAGGCACTTTGTCCACCCTGTTACAGACAATTAGTGCCTATAACCCTCCACCCTCTCGCATGGAGGAAATCGTCATCGCCCTGTAGACGATAGACTTCATTCTCCAAAGTATACACTAGAATACCGAGAACCACCGGATAACCTCCGCAGCCAAGAGTACTTGATCAAAGTGCGAAGGTAGTTGCGCTAAGCCTCATGACCCAGATCCCGAAGAGATTATAGACTTGACACCAGCCTTGGTGTTAGTCTAGGGGTTATGCAGGAGCATGCGCTTTCCGCACTAGAATAAACCAAAGTCTTAGAGATTCATTGGTCTATTAGGTGTTCCACGAATACTATCTCATGCAGAAATAGTAGAACCACCTCCCGAGATAGTCCAACACTCATCTAGTGAAACCCTATCTCCCTGACCCTAAGGGTTTCCGTTGGGAATATCTCAAGATTCATTGTGCAGGTTCATTTTGCATGAGCTTGAGATAGACACTCTACAGCAAACAGAAAACCGTAGCCACACAACCCATTCGATGACCTAGAAAGCCTCTAAAAGCCAATTGACAAGAAAACGCAAAACCAAGGACAACTTGAGCTTCCTAAGAACCAACCTGAAGGACTACACTACCAGTATGGGAGAGAACGTTAGGAACTTCGGAATGGAGATCACGCCAGTGGTGATCTTACCATAGAAGTACACTATGTTCTAAGTACTGAAAAGCTCTACCCTTCCGAGAGCTTAGGACCATCTAAGAAATCCTCACGGAGAATTGGTCCAACCCTCGTCAGACCACTACTACTTTCGGATATTCCACAAGTTTCACACCCGATCGATACACTTCTTAGACTTGATATGTGTTTTACCCGACGTCACTCTTCGTATCCTACTCATCTTGATAGAGACCATTAAGAACCCTAACCTCATAGATACACCAGTCGGAACTCGCTAACTACATGAGATGGAATTCGCATCCCGTAGGTGAAGGTTTGTTGGAATGACAAACACAGACCAGAGTTCACTTGGGAATGCAAGGACAAACAAAATAGGAAGTACCCTCCTACCTCTACTCGGTCATTCATACCTACTACCTTGCCTAGACCTGAATTTCGGGATGAAATTCCCTCTAACGGGGGGATGATGTGACAACCCGAAATCTATTATGTCATTTTTAACCTTTTCTGTTAATAAGCCTTGCTTATTTAACTGTCCGTTAACCTTTTGGAAGAGTTTAATTAATTTAAGACTTTTATAATGACTTGGTAAGGGTTGAAACAAATTAGAAACACCCACAAAATACCCTTAAAATGTGTGGTTGCAACCAAGTCAAAATTTGACCGTTTAATCGGATGCGACCTAAAAGCCCCGTTTAACAGCAGTATCGGGTAGATTTCCACTGGGCCCCAACTCCAACCCCTATATAAGGGTGAGTGGAGTCCATTAGAGACTTTTTACACTCTCCCCACTCTGTCTCTCTCTCTCTCTCTCTCTACAACCTAAATTCGAGCCAAAAATCGTCCGTTTCGAGCCCCAAACGAGTAGGTAAACTATCCTAACTCGTTGTATAACTTATCTAGCCTACAAATTCGAGTTTAAAACATAAAATAGGGACAAAATCATGTGTTTACGGCCCAAGAACACTCTTGGGCCGTGAACACCATTTAATGGGGTTTTTAAGCCCCAAAACCCCTCCAAATTGTCCCTAAGGCTTAGATATGACTTGTAGGCTTATGGAATCGGACTTAGAACACCTTGAACTAGCATTTTGGGGAGAAAACATGAGTTTACTGCCCAAGATTGTGCTTGGGCCATAAAATCCCCTTCATGGGGAGTAAACTCATTTCCTTGTGTTAGTGTAGCACCTGGTTCCTGGTACGTAAATCTTAATTGAGTATTTTCCATTTTTAGCCTTGGACTCGGTGAGTCATAGGACCGACTCACCGAGTAGTGACGGGACCCGGGACACGTTTAAGTTGGAGACTCGGCAAGTCCATATCCTGGACTTGGCGAGTCACCGCTGTTTGATGAAACCCTAAGTTTCTGGGGTTTGCACCCTATTTAAGCCCTCATTTCCGTCCCAAGCCAGCCCCCTTCACCCTCAGAAGCTCTCCATACGTTCTAGCCTTTGTTCTTGTGATATTGAGGCATTTTAGTGTGTGTTCTTGAAGATTTTGAGAAGGAAGTGGAGTAGATCAAGAGGAAGGGAAGGAAGCCAAGCACCTTTGTGTTCTCTCAGTGATTTCTTTGAGGTATAACTCGTTTTCCCCCTGTTTCTATGCTTATTACTCCATTAAAGTCCTTCTTGAGCCCATCCCCAAGCTTGTATGTGCAATATAGTTCGTAATAAGTTGTTTGGCCTTTAGATCTAGGCATGGTTGAGCTCCAGGAGCTTAGATCTGTTGCCTTTATGGACCCATATTGCATGAAGACCTTAGATCTACCCCTTTGGGTGCATTTTGAACCCTAAAACCCTTATTGGTGAATATCTACATGTAAAGTTGGAAACTTTATGTGTGATTCATGCTCTAGGAACCCAGATATATGGATTGCATAAGCTGGATTCAAGCAGAATCCAGCATCTAGTGGTTGCATGGTATCGACTCGGCGAGTCATTCGTCTGACTCGGCGAGTCTGCTCGCGAGTCTGCTCGCGAGTCTCCGAGTTGTCCCCTTTTCGTTGTTTGAGTGGGAGTAGTGAGTCACGGGGTGTGACTCAGTGAGTTGGAAGCCAAACTCATCCATGAAGGAACTCGGCGAGTCAATGCCCTGACTCGGCGAGTTCAAGGCAATCTTCTTAGATCAAGAACAGACTCGGCGAGTTGTTCATACAACTCGGCGAGTTTTAGCATAAGTGTTCATCGGATGAATATGAACTTGGCGAGTTGTTCATACAACTCGGCGAGTAGGATGAAGGACTTGAATATCAGATTAGAAGGAGAACTCGTCGAGTCATCGCCTAACTCGATGAGTAGAAACGGGATTCAGGATAATCGTTTGGGTAGGGACTCGGCGAGTTGGAGAGCCAACTCGGCGAGTCGGGTCAACTGAAAGTTGACTCTGATTTGGAATTATGACATGATCAGGGGTAAAATGGTCATTTTACCCAAAGGTCAGTTAGCAGTGATTGATTGAGTATGTTGTGGGAATTACAGTCGGAGGATTTCCGGAGCAGCAGCAGCAACAACAGTAGACAGTCAGATCCCGATCAGATCAGCAGCTACTTTGAGGTGAGTTACCTTCCAGTAGCGGTGGGTCTACGGCCACAATGTCGACCCACCAGTAGGAGTCGTATGTTAGATGATTGTCTTTGTGATGTCATCTAGGTTTACTACTACCTGATATGTTATATGCTAGCATGACATGTTTATGTGATAGAAGTAGAGATCGATTGTTAGGACCAAAGGGTAGTACAAACACCCCAGAAATGTCTGACAGTATGTGATGATATGTTTGCATGCTGGCTTGTTATGTTATATGCGATAGAGGTAGTAGGAGGGGACTAGTCCCCGAGGATCGGTTGTCAGGACCGACGGGTAGTCAGCACCCCAGAATAGCTTGACACGGGTAGTCAGCACCCCAGAATGGCTTGACACGGGTAAGACGGCACCCCAGAATGGCCGCACGGGTAGTCGGCACCCCAGAATGGCCGTACCGGGTAGTTAGGCACCCCAGAATAGCCTGTCAGTATGTATGTTATGTATTGTATGGTATACGGTACGATGGGGGAACTCACTAAGCTTTGTGCTTACGTTTTTCAATTGTTGTTTCAGGTACCTCTTCAGCCAAGGGGAAGGAGCAGGCGTGGTAGCGGCTCATCACACACACTCCTTGATTCTGCATTTATGAGTTTACCATGGGATTGATACTCTGATATTTTGGTTGTTTAACTGTCATGGATTTTAAATTCGGTTTTCGATGTGAAATGGTTTAATTAAGCAATGTTTTAATTATTAATGTTTTCTAAAGTAATGTTTTAAAAACGAAATTTTTGGCGTGAAAATTGGGTCGTTACAGTTAGAAATGACCTCAACACCCCCTATGGCCTTGGAAAAATAGCTTGAATGCAATACCATAGTTGTAAGGGCTTTAAACTTAAATAAAACCAAGGGAGTAGGAGTTCACGGCCGTGAACTCCCATAGAGGTGGTTCATGGGCCGTAAACTCCCATTTAGTGCCCAAATGGTGCCCAAACTCCTTCATTTGACTTGGAAAAATGCATGGGATTTTATCCTCTACCATTTAAGCCATTAAAACACCAAAAGATATGTACATAGGAGCTTACGGCCGTAAACTCCCTAGTTTAGGGCCGTAAACTCCCATTTGGTCCATATAAGTGCCTTAAATCCAATCAAACACATTAGAATTGAAACTAGCAAAATTCCACAATTGGTATAAGGCCTTTAAGCATCCTAGAACACCCTCACCATGAGTTTACGGCCGTAAAATCATGGGGAGTTGTCCCAGGGCCATGAACTCTATATATAGAGTTTACTCATATAGAGTAAACTCCATTCCTAAGCCATTCAAGCCCTTAAAAGTTACCTGGGACACCCCTAACGCTTAATTAAAAGTGTTTTCGCACTTAGGAAGCGTATACTTGTTTAATTAGTATTAAATGTACTAGTTTTATGTGAACATATGTTATCATATGTTAAATAGGTCACTAAGTGTGTGCAGGTCTTTACTTGACACCGAGCACCCAACCGGCACCTTTGTCGGATCCACTTACATCAGGTGAGTTCATACCCCTGAATGAACCTTTTAAAATGTTTTTACATGTTTTATAGGGGGGGAATACAAGTTAAACATGCCAGTTATCATATCAATCACATGTGATTGATAACCCGCATGCACAAGGATTTACCACACTGTAAACTGTTTTATCGGGTATGACACTATAAATGGTTTTTCTAAAATGCTTTCACTTGTTCAAATCTTTTACTTATGTTGTTTTATCAATGTTTCATTTAAAACAGATTTATGAGAGTTTTCCAAAGGTTTTCAAACTTATTTTACAAAAGAATACCCTGTCGTGATTTTCTTAAGTATAAAGTTTTTCTTCCATGTTTTGATACCCTACTCGTTATATAACACTGCCTTGTTATCCTTTTACTTAGTTGATACTTCTACTTAGTTAAACGCTTATACTTGTTTACACTCTTACTTAGCGATACGCTTCTACTTCACTTATACTTGATATCGCTTCTACTTCGCTTATACTCGATACGCTCCTACTTCACTTGTTGTCGTTTCTACCTCGTGATACACTTATACCTGTTAGACGTTCTTACTTCACCTGTTGTCGCTTCCACTTCGTGATACACATATATTTGGTACGCTTATACTTCACGATTCGGTTATTCCACACTGTACGCTTATACTTCACGATTCGGTTATTCCACACTGTACGCTTATACTTCATGATTCGGTTATTCCACACGATTCGGTTATACATCACAATTTGGTTATACTTTACGATATGTTTCCACTTGTTACACACTCAACCATAGTTAGATGTATGCCTGTGCTTGTATAGATGCATATAAATAATGATTGAAGGACTTAGGAAGGTTTGGCCGCCCTATTTCCTTTTCTTCGTTGAGATGTGGTCTGGTGGGATCGGATGTCCGTCCGAAGGTTGTTTGATTCATTAGTTATATATTGTGTATACGAGCATAGCCATATAGGTTTACTCTAGTCAGTTCAGTTATGAGTCTCTACCTCTAGTTCAGCGCTTATATTGGAAACCCACTACCCACTATTTGGGATGCATCTTCGGGACACGGCCTTCTCCGTCGTCTAGTTGGTAACCAAAGTCTCCTGTAGGGAGAGCGGACATTATGTGTATAGATCTATACGGGATTGACACCCCCGCACCCCGATTGCTAGCTACAGTCCACGGCCTACCAAGCCAAAGGGTGACAAATGTCACATTTTATAGACGCTTGCAGGGCGTCAGGTACTCTAGTGTCGGTTAGTATGGTTACGAGTATCCCAGGTTACCTTATAATTCATGGCCTTAAGGTAACGGTATTTCACAAAGTACTTTACACTGTATGCTGAAAACCCACTCTCAGAGTCACACTGTTTTTAGACCTTGCTAGTTGTATCTTTCATTTGATACTGTATGGGGTCTGTATTCCTTGTTTTAGACCTTGCTAGCTGTATCTTTCATTTGATATTGTCTGGGGTCTGTAGTCTCTGTTTTTAGACCTTGCTAGCCGTACCTTTCATTTGGTACCGTCTGGGGTGTGTGTCTCTCTTTGTTAGACTGAGCCAGGCATGTTGTTTGTTCGATACTCTCCTGGAGTCTATGATTCCTTTGCCTTAGTCAGCAGTCTTCACTGCTGAGGCATATGTTATTTCCCTGATTTCTCTTGCTCTCTTTAATAATCAAATTCTGTATTTTGATAATGATAGAGATTAAGAGAAAACTACTTTTTACCACATAACTCCGTCCAGTCTTGGTAGATGACTGCTTTTATTAAAGAAAATATAGGATTTTCTGGAAAAGACACTAATGTAATGGATACTCTAAAACTACCACTTTTATTAAAGTTATTTGAATAAAATGACACTAAATACTTATGAACTCACCAGCATTTGTAAAAATGCTGATACTTGCTTTTCAAATAACTTGTATTCTCAGGTCAGCATTAGACAGGTACATTCGCGGAGCTTCTGACGAAGACAGTTTAGTACCAAGCTGCACCTATACTATTTACTTGTATTACTTTGGTGCATTGTAATGTAAACCATGTAGAACTATTACTATTAATGCAATGTTTTGTTATACTTTGATTACTATAATGCATGTGTTGTGATACTTGACATGACTTCATCCACCCCAGAACGTTTCCGTCATTCCGGTTTTGGGGTGTGACACAATCCTTTGAAATGTGCTCCTCCTCGTTGTACTCATAACAGACCTTCTTAGTGAACGTGCATTCATTGGCATAGTGCCCAGGCTTTCCACACTTGAAACATGTGACTCCTCCATCACATTTCCCCTGGTGCTTCTTCTTGCATTTTTTCGCACCATTTTGCTTCGGTTCCTCCTCCTTTCGAACCAGACTTCGAGAATTTACCCTTCTCACCGGACCTCGAGGATCCGTCAAATTTCCTTTTCTCTCCCACCTCCGCTCTCTCCAAACCCTTCTCTCGTATTTGGGTCTCCACATTTTTAGCAGCCCAGATGGTGGCTTTCAGAGTGGTATTTTGCTTAACCATTGGACCAAAGTCCGCTGGTAATCCGAGGGAAAATTTGTTAACGTTGGAGAGTTCAGTTGGGACGAGGTGAGGAACAAGCTTCATTTTCTCAGTAAAGCTTGCAGCGTATTCAGTAACGCTCATTCTTCCCTTCTTCAAATTCTGGAATTCGTTGTTGATCTCTAGAAGATCCTGCTCATAGCAGTATTGCATCTTCAACTGTACCAGAAAATCCTCCCACGACATTTTGTTTGCTTCACCTTTGGGCATTGAATCAGCTAATAGCTTCCACCAGCTTAGTACTCCAGATTTCAACAAAGGAACCGCGAGAGCGGTCTTCTACCTGTTGCTACACTCGCAACTCTCAAACATCGTCTCCATCTCAGAGATCCAGTTCATGACTTCCACCGGCGTCGGGCTTCCAGATAGACTCGGTGGTTTGGATGCCATGAAATCCTTGTATTTGCATCCACGTCCGTCATTCCCTCCATCCTGGTGGTTTTGCCTAACTATCGGTGGGTTAGCTTGACCAACAGTCCCACTGTAGTTTCCCTCCTCAGTCTGCCCTTCATTCAACTCAGGCTGTTCGATATGAATAGTCGCTTCCTCTCGATTTTTCTAGAGCAAACGTCTGGTTTCCTCCATTTGACGATCCAACATCGCCTGGATCATCGCTTGCACTCCGGCCATCGTTATTGGCTCAGCAACTGCTTCCACAACCGGTATTTGCTCAATCACTGGGGGTTGGTTTCTGTTCCCATTTGCATTCACGTTTCCGCTACGGGTCCTTGCCATCTTGATCTATACACCGAATAAGGTGAATTTAGATCTTTATTTAGGATAGACGTTTAAATCATCCTTATCACTCCGAAACATTTACATTCTAGTTCTAATATCGTAGGTGTACGTTTAGAATCCTAAACACATAAGGTTTCCTGATCCGGTCAGCAACAGACCATAGATCCGAACAAATAACAGCATATCATGCACAAAGCATTTAGCACATAATAGCATTTTAGGCACAATTCCTAAAATAAGCTAGTGCTCACACCTCACAATCATCGCTTAGCATTCTAAGTTTAAGTCTATAAATCCTACAAATTCCTAGTTCGCTTAAACTAATGCTCTGATACCAACTGTGACATCCCCATTTTCACGGCAAGAAAAGACCGATTTTGTTTATGCTTTGTTTAAAAATCAGAGTAATGTTTTAAATAAAAGTGTTGCAGAATTTGTCCCAAAACAAAATATGATAAATATTTATCAAAAGCATTTCCAAAGAAATGTATTTCATTAAAATACTTGGGATGTCATGTTCGATACAGATCAAAAGCATAAAAAGTAAAATATAAGCCTTACTACATTACTTCATATCTACAAAACTATATCTGTAATCCCTCATCCAAAACATCACATCTATGCTCATGCGCCACTACCTGTAATACAAGAAACTGAGTGGGTCGGGCTTGGGAGCCTGGTGAGCACATGGGGTTTTCAACCCACAATAAATTAGTTTATTAATTTCATCAATCAACAATAACCTGATTACCCGTTCCCGTTATCCTCACTTTACGTCCCTAAACACCTATCATAAGGGACCTAGCCTAAGGATCATTATCGGGACGGACACTACTGCTAAGGGGATTCCTCAGCAATAAATGTCCTAAAAGCAACCATGTGGGGGATGGAGTACACCGGTGAACACATCGTTCACAAACACCTACAGGTTGCGAGCCTGCTGGTGTTCCACTGGACTGTCTAGAAGAGTCCGTGGTTGTCATCCATACTCCGCTGGATGACAGAATCAACAACACCAACATCGAGGCCTCTCATCATTTTATCACACATCACCTATTACATCTACCCATGTTTTACCCCAACATTTTCGTAGATATAAAATACATATACAGTTTAAATCATTGAAAACATGTATAACAATGTTCATCCGACATAGATAGCAAGTATTCAGATAATATGCACACATAGCATGTAATTTATATAAAATACTTCATATCTATGTGTAAGCTGAAAGTAACTATGCACTCACCTGAGTAGGTGGTGACTCGGCGCTTGGACAACACTTCGTTACTCTTAAGACAATTTTCCTTCGGCAAAACCTAGTATCATTACCACTAGGGTTTAGTCTAATATTCACAGAGACTAATTAATAGTCTAGCTATTATTACAATGATATAAGCATTAAACGATACTTATATAACCCATAATAATAACCCAAGTACTTATTATAAGGTCCTAATAACATTACTATATTAAAACATAAGTTAAACTAAAGATAGGTTAGGCGTAGCTCACTTACAGCGGGTTTTTCTCAAAATCGAACTTCGCTGGAGCAGCGTTTTCGAGCCAAAAGGCTCTTTTCTCGGGACTCCGGAGCCTCGAGGCTTCCTTCGGGTGCTAAGGGGTTTACCTAGACTTTAGGGGGGCTTAGGGGGCTAGAGAGAGGTTAGAGAGAGAAAGAAGTGTTTGGAAGGTGTGAGAAATGGAGAAACCTGACACTTCTATTTATAGGGTGAAATCCTGACGGACTCGCCGAGTCAGTGCCACGTGTCATCATCTGATGGCTTTCCTTGGAGAGAAACCAATGGCTGTGATCACACCACGTCACCCAATATCGAGTATCAGCCTTCAAACATAGAAAAATCATAACTCTCGCATATGAGCTCCGTTTTCAACGTTCTTTTTTTCAACGCTTAGGTAAAATCGAGATCTAAAACTTTCATTTAGACTCCGTCGGCTAATTCTCGACCGATCTCAAATTTAACAGTAGGAGGCGTTTAGACTGTTAAATGACCGCGAAGAATTCGTAACTCCTTCATACGGACTTCGTTTTCGTCTATCTTTTTACCGTTGAGTTCCTATTAATGAGATATTCAACTCTCATTTAGGTTTCGTAAGCCAAAAACCGCTCAAACTAAAATTCGAGTTTCGGGTCATGCACTGCTAAGCCGAATCATAACTTTTTCATACGAAATCAGATTTGGGCATTCTTTTTATGGATTTTCTCGGTTTAACATATTCTACGAATTTCGTTTAGATCACTAAGGCTAAAAAGTCCTCCATCGTAAATTCACTATTTACGTCTCCCGGTGCCGTGCCGGTTTTGCCGTAAAACTTCGGCAGGCCATAACTTCTTCGTTATAACTCAGATTTCGGCGTTCTTTATACCCCCGGAATCCTTGTTTCGACCACTAAAACTTTATGTAAAGATATCGGGCTTATCTCACACTTTAATTTTGACGCTTATTTTTATCATTTATTAATTATATTTTTATAATTAAGTAATAAGCACACAAATACACATAATTCACATAGAATTCAAATATTTGATCTTTATTACTTCGAAAAGATTTACAATAGTTGACCTAGACTATTACATTGTCAAAATTGCTTAGCCCTGAAACCCGGGCGTTACACCATGTCAATCCATTTTGGGGTGCTCGACCTACCTTGTGGTTTATCTAGACTATTCCCCCTACTACCACTATTACATAACATCATATCATGCTACCTCATAAAAACATATCAGGTAGTAGCAAACCTAGATAATTATCACAAAGATAATCATCTAACAAACAACTGCTACTAGTGGGTCGGCATTGTGGCCTTAGACCCACTTCTACTGGAAGGTAACTCACCTCGATGTTGTGTAGTAATTGACGGTCCTCGGTGTTGGGATCAATTCCACTCAAACTCCTACACATAACAACCCTCCTTAATTACCATCTCATACTCATGACCCTCCCAAGGGTCAACTCAGGTCAAAGTCAAAGTCAAGGTCAACACACTGGTCAAAGTCAACTTTTGGTCAAGGTCAACATCTGGTTGACCCAACTCGTCGAGTTCCATAATCCTCAAAGTATTGGAACTTTGATCCTACTCGTCGAGTCTTTCAAGAACTCGCCGATTTCTCCTTCATATAGAATTGGGACCTTTTGCTCATGACCAATGTTTTGAAAATCGGACCGAAGACTGAACCGGTCGAGCTACCGGTTCGATGGTTCAACTGGTCAGACCGGTCCGACCGGTCTTAAAAACCGGATGACGTCATATATATATATATATATATATATATATATATATATATATATATATATATATATATATATATATATATATATATTACAAAAACATTTTACCTTAACAATAACATGTTAAAATTAACGTATGATAATCTTCAGATGGCTTATGAAGTTAACAAGACTGTTTAGTGTTTTAAAAATGACTAATAAATCTGCCTAGAAAAATCTACTTGAAAATTCAAGTATCCCACATCGCCTAGGAAACAAAAGTAGGTTGCAATGAGATTTCTATAAATTGGAAGGGAGGCAAAGGCTTTATGATGTCTGAGGGCGCTGAACATCTAATGTCGTGGGTGCCCTTGGTGGCCCACAGTATTTTAGAGAGTTTTAATAGTGTTTTTATTAAAATCGAGTTTAAGCTTTAGCAAAACCGGTTTTTTTTGGTTCGACCACTCCGGTTGAACCGGTTTTTCAGTGAACCGTCCGGTTCTTTTGCGGTTCATTTACAAACGGTTTTTGGGCTTCAAAGAACCGGTAACCTGACCGGTTCCCGGTTCAACCGGCCGGTCCGGGCCGGTTTTCAAAACAGTGCTCATGACTCGCCGAGCTCATCCTTGAACTCGTCGAATCCTGCTTCCTACAAGTTGAAGTGTTTAGTCCTTCACACGCCGAGTTCTTCTTCATGTAAGTTGGTACATTGCCTTGAGCTCGTTGAGTTTGCTCTTGAACTCGTTGAGTTCCATGACTTTCAAGTCCATAAACGAGCCCAACTTGCTGAGTCCCCTCCAAAACTCAACAAGTTCCTCAATATCAGAAAAGATTGGGGAAGATGCGACCCAACTCGCTGAGTCGTATGAGCGACTCGTCGAGTCCCTCAATGACCAAATCCATACAGCCAATTTAAGTCGGGCTTAACACATCTAAAACGTAGATCTGACCACCTAGGATCCATATTACACGTAAAGTTACAAACATTATGTACATGCAAGGTGTTATGAGCCAAAAACACTGTTTCCAAGTCTAAAATGAAGTCTAGGCCAAAGGGAAGGGTTAAAGCATAACAAATTCGTGAACTTTATGGCTATAGGGGCTGAAAGGGATCTGGATCTAAAGTTACAACTTCAGATCACACTTCATACTCAAAAAGGTTAACAAATTTGCGTAAAGATGGCCCTAAACTCAAACATGGAGAGATCTATCAATAGGAAAGTCAAGGAAGCAACTTTATACCTTTAAGGGATTGTAAATATAGCTTGAACCTTGGATCTAAATGTAGCATGAACCTTGGATCTACTGCTTTCTTAGACCTTCTAGCTCCTTCTTTTTCCTCCTCTAGCTTCAAAATCACACAAACACTCTCACAAATGACCCACACACTCAAAAAAGCTCAAGGGACACAAGTTAGGGCGTTCTGGACGAAGGGAGACGATGGAGGTTGCATGGGAGGCGATTTAATGTGTTTAAATAGGGTGCAAACCCTAAAATTTAGGGTTTCACCCAGACTGGTCTACTCGTCGATTCGGGGCTTCTGACTCGACGAGTAGGCTCTTCCACCTGCGCCTAAAATCCGCCCCCTACTCGACGAGTTGAGCCTCCAACTTGTCGAGTCCCCGTATAAAAATGCAAATATTCTTTATTTAAGATATGTACCAGGAACTAGGCGCTATATATATATATATATATATATATATATATATATATATATATATATCGGGTACTGATGGGCAATGATAGATGGGAAATGAGAGATGATTAGGAGATGCCATGACTTTTACTTACGATGATTGCCATGTAGTCATCTAATGGAGTATAGATGACGACCACAAACTATTCTAAAAAGTCTAGTGGAACACTTGCAGGTTCACAACCTCTAGGTGATGAATTACTTGTTCATGTGGTGTACTCTACGACATGTATTCTGAAGAAATATATGAAGTAGTACCGTCTATGCGATGTTAGTGATGATCCTTAGGACAAGTCCTTAGCCATATAAGAAAATGTGATGGCCCTTAGGATAGGTCCATAAGAGACGAATATATATATATATATATATATATATATATATATATATATATATATATATATATATATATATATATATATATATATGAGAAAACGGGGATGGTTAATTGGGTTAATTGTTTGATGAGTTAAACCAAATTATTGTGGGTTTGAAACCCTATGTACTCACCATATTTCCTAACCTGACTCACTTAGTTTCTTTGTATCACAAGTAGCGGTACTAAGGTACTTGGAAAATAACGTAAATATTTGTTGAAGGATTACAGGACTTGTATGCCATTAATCTAAGATGTTGTAGGGCCTGTTAAGGCTAGTTTTATGATTATGTTTCTGTATCGGTTATGACATCCCATGTTTCTAATGAAAAACATTTCTTCGGAAATACTTTTATGGGACAAATTCAACACTTATAAAATACCATGTTTTAAAATAAGCATAAATAAAATTTCTTTTCTAGCAGAGAAAGTTGGGGATGTCACATAATGGCCTTCAAATACCCCCAAAACCCTTAAAAATGTGCAGCCCACTAAGCCGGGTGTGGCTCGCACGCCCCACGCTTCTCAGATAATTTCCCAATTTCCAGTGTTCAGCTTCAGCTTCAAACGTTTATAACTTCTTCGTTCTAGCCTCGTTTTTAATGATCTTTATATGCATACGAAGGTATGGACAAGCCCCGCAATCCTATCTATTTATTTTTACTTAAAACATATCGAACTAAAATAATTAATTCATGCATAAGCCTGAAATATCACCTTTCCCATTTTCCCTCTTTTGCTTCAAATCACAATTTGAGGGCTTTAACCACTTAACCAACATTATCAATATCCAATAAGGTCTAAACTCTATTCACTTGAATCCCAAGACCTTTACTTGATCGAATTACAGTCTATTATCCTGAAATTAGAAATATCTAGAAACTAGGTATTACAATCTACCTTGACTTGTAATTTTGAAACTCACGTCATCGTTTTCCAGCTTATAACAATATACTTCTAAAATTAGAACTGCATGTAACCAAATAAACCATAAATGCATCAACCTTACCTCTTTTGGATGTGCTTAACATAACAAAAAGAACAACAATATATTTTTTTTCAAAATTATCTATAAACTGATGCTAGTAAAAAAGAGCAATATAAACAAATTATGTAGATAAACATCAAATTACTAGCTTCAAGTAATGCTCATCATATTATAATATAAAAAACATTTTTTTATCACCATATGCATTTGAAACAGGTGCTACTATATGTATCCCCTCTCACTCACATAAATTGTCACATCGGGGGGGGGGGGGGGGGGTACACAAACACTATGTCACGTCCTCATTTTCACGGCCAGAAAAGACCGATTTGTTTATGCTTATTTAAAAATCATAGTATTCTTTTTGAAAAAAATAGTATTGCGGAATTTGTTCTTAGGAAACAAGATAAAGATGTTATCAAAGCATTTTCGAAAAATTGTATTTTTATTTAAAACATCGGGATGTCATTGTTAATACAGAATCATAAGCATGACGAAATATTACAAGTCTTACAATAATTAAACTGGTGGTCTAATACTCTTTGAATCTCTCAGCATAATGTATCTTTCATATAGCCACCTGTGATACAATAAACTGAGTAGGTCAGGTTGGGAAACCCGGTGAATACATAGGGTATTCAACCCACAATAATATAATTATTATGTTTAATCATCAAACAATTAACCTAATTTCCCATCTCCATTATCTTCTTTATTCTTAAGGATCTACCCTAAGAATCATATATTCTTCATTTATTTATTCCTAAGGATTATCCTAAGGAATAGGCACGAAGTCCATCGTTGTCGGGGTTTTTCCAACAGGCACTAAGTCCATAGCTGCCGATGTTATCTATTAGGCACAACTGCAAATGTTCATTTGTAAGGCACTAAGTCCGTAGCTGTCAGGGTTTTTAGAGTAAATGTGGTGAACACGTCGTTCATAAAAACACCTACAGGTTACGAGCCAGCTAGCGTTCCAATGGGCTGTCTAGAATAGTCTGTGGTCGTCATCTATACTTTGCTAGATGACTGGATCATCGTAAAAGTCAAGGCTTCTCATCATCTTTCACCTCTCATTATCTATATCATCTTTCATCTCTCATCATTCAGCTACCCATCTTTACCCAATATATTTATAGGTATAAAAATACATATACAACTTAAATCACGTAAAACATGTATAAATCGTTCATCTAGCATAAATATAAGGAACACGGATAATAAGCACATATAACATGTATTAATATTAAATACTTCATATCTATGTGTAAGATGAAAATAACTATGCACTCACTTGTTAAAGTGACGAATCATAATTCGGGCAGTGCTTCGCTTCTAACAGTTGTCTTTTCCTTTGATGAAACCTAATATCATTATCAGTAAGCCTTAGTTTATTATTTATTGCGACTAATTATTAGTCTAGATTCATCATTAACTCAAAGTCTACTTCAAGATCTATCAAGTAAGGAACAACCACGTAGGATTATATCGGAGGTAGGGTCCGTTTGGTATACGAAATATACTGTTTGGAAATCTCACTTTAAACACATCACTAAATCCAACCTAGACATCATGCCCGTAAGTAGATCCATCAGTATAACAACTTGGAATCATTGATAAATCTTGTTTATATGTTCATAATAACGATAATGAACTTAAACATAAGTTATACTTAAAGTATGGTAAACATAACTCACTTACAAGGGGGGTTTAGCGAGGAACCGGGCTCTGCACGGGAAGAAATTTTGAGCCGAAAGCTATTCTTCTCGGGGCCTTCTGGTGCTCTGGGACTTGCAACTAACACCTAGGACGTGCTATGGAAAGGCTTAGAGGGTTTGGGGATGTTTGAGAGAGAATGAATTAAAAAGGTGTGAAGAATTTAGTGATTTGCGCCTTCTATTTATAGGTTATCCAAGGGCACTTTGCATCAAGAAATTTACCTTCACGTCGTGAACTTGCATTGGCACAAAGGCTTCTCCTGGTGCTGACACGTGGCACATGACGCTGGTAAAACAACCATTCTTAAAAAATTCATAACTTTCGCATACGAGCTCCATTTTTGACCTTCTTTATATCCACACGTAGGTATTGATAAGATCTACAATTTTCGTTGAGACTTTGTCGACTAATTTTGAATTTATTTTTAAAGTTATATATTAACAAGCTTAGACAGTTAAAGTCCGTTAAAAATTCATAATTGTGTCGTCCGATGTCCATTTTCAACTGTCTTTATATCACTGAGCTTCTATTAAAAAGATCCCGTTCTCATTTAGATTGTGTCGGCTAAAAATCGATCGATCTAAAATTCGATTTCCGAGATGTGTACTGCTATGCTAAATTTTAAAAAAAAAATCATAATTTCCTCTAACGAAGTCAAATTTGGACGTTTTCTATATATAATTTATCGGTTTAATGTCTACTACGCTTTTCTTTTAAATATCTAAGGCAAAAAAGTATTTTATCAGAAATTTACTTTTTTATGATACGCAAAGCCGTGTCGGTTTAATCTTGAAATTTCGACGGGTCATAACTTCTTTGTTATAAGTCGGATTTCAGTGTTTTTTATATGTACGAAATTCTGTGACATATACCATACTTTGGTTAAGATTATTTATTCTAAATGATTTTCTATCAAAAAGTCATTTTAAAGCTAATTATCTCTAAATTGACTACCCTGAATCTGCGAACAATACACACTATTACATTCACATTAGGGGTACACAAAGCAATTGGAAGATACGTATAAAATTTCTCATTTGAAACCTCTACAACCTTTTAATTTATAACTTAATATAATTAATCTATTATTTTAAAACATATTATTAGTTGCAAAATATTTCCTTTTTTATTTATAGACTTTTAAAACGATTGTTATAATATATTTATTTGTTAATTTAAATATAATGTTAAATCCAAAACATCAATCAAAACATAAAATAATCTTAAAAAATATATTCTGATATTATTATTCAAAATAGTTTAAAACGTTTAAATATTATAAATATAGAATGACAAGTCAAATTAAATAAAAAATTAAAAAAAATAGTATTATTCAATTTTTTCCAAAATAAGTGGTTTTTATTTAATTAACATTAAAAATATACATTGGATTAACTTATAAACAATGATTCATATATCAATTAATCATCATGACCAATCTAAAAAAAATCAATCAATATATAAGTAATTTCTAAATTAATCAATCATAACGTAAATCGTAATACCAAATTGAAACCTATGTTTAGTTTCATTTAAACGCAGATCATGAATAAATGTTATTGAATAATATGATTTTTAAAGAAAATAATTACAAATTTGTGTATCAACTTAATGTAAGAGTTATTATTTTATGGTTAATATCTTATTATTTTCAACATATATGCACAAAATTTAACTATATAGTTTTATTACATGCAACACAAATATTCATATGGAATTAATGGAAAGAAAATAACTAATACTTGTCAACAAGCTCAATCTTTCCTCTTTCTAAAAGTATATATAACAAATCTCTCGTGGATACAAAAAATCATCGCTAGAATCCCTTAACTTTCATATCTTTGACTCTTTCGAAAAAAAGTTTCATATCTTTAGGGATGACAAAAAACCTCATACCAGATGGGGAACCCGAAACCCGCATCCGTTTTGACTGGGGAATCCCCAAGTTGATCGGGGATGGGGATAGAGATGGGGAATCCCTGAATAAAAAAGTGGGGATGGGATGGGGATGGGGCTACTGCTTATCCCCGACCCTAGACCCGCCTCCGATATATATTAACATACAAAAATAATACAAAACTTATACTTATAGTACAATTTACAATACATAAAACTTAATCCATGTAACCTAAGTAATTATTGAGTTGAAATTATATTTTCTCTTTTTCTTTTATCTAATTTAAACTCGTACATAATTTTTTTTCCTATTCGGTTTATCTAATTAATCTCAAATATCTCTCTGATAATTTTTTTCTATTTGATTTTTATGTGTTTATTTAAATTTGGTAGAAAATTTGTTTGTATTTTTTATACAATCTATGAATATTTTTATATTTTGTAAAATCTTTAAACTTATGTCGATAAAAATAAAATTTAGAGTTTTCTTTTATGTAAAAATTTTCATATTAAATAAAGGAAAAAAATCTCCGATTCCCCGATGGGGATCCCCAGCCCCTGTTGGGGGTAGGGGTGGGAGTTTATTTACATTCCCAATGAGGATGAGGATGAGGATGAGGATTGGAATGAGAATTCGGGGATGGGGATGAGGACCCCTATATTCCTCACCCTGTTACCATCTCTACATATCTTTGTCTTAATATGATTATATGAGACACAATTATATCATATAAAATTATAGAAATTATTGGTTGCTTGGAAATTTGTATTAATGTTAATAATATTAACAAAAAAAAATACAAATTAAAAAACACATTATAATTTGACTTGGACTAAGACATATAAGCCACATTATGTTAGTAATTATATGATAGAAAGACATCAAAATAATGTTTTTGGCGTCGAGCGTTTTTGAGAACTTCTAGTCCAACGTTCAACGGTATCTTGTGTTGCCCTACTCCTTGAGGTTGAAGGTTCAAGTCTCGTCGTGGACATAAGTGGATTTAAAAAGTAGTTTAGGAGTATGTTAGATTTACCATTCAAAAAAAAAAAAAAACAAATAACTCAATTTAAACCAAAAGTTACTTCACATGACATTTAAGAAAAAACTAATAAGTTTTTTTAATAATTTTTTAGATTGTCTTTAGGTTAGGAGGTGTCATGCAGTTTTCACCGTCGGTAGTCTGACGTGGACCGCTTTACCGACGGTGAACACCGCCCGTCTCCCCTATTTTCACTGGCAGTGAAGTACTGATGGTAAGGTTCAACCGATGATAAAAGTTTGAAAAATGGAATGTTAGGATGCTTTTGTGACCGTTGATGTTGGCATTTTTTATTTTTTTTTAAAATTTTTTTTACATAATATGATTTTGAAAGACGAACACAAAATAATTTGTTAGTTTCAACCAAATGACAACGCATCCTTTAGTGCTCCAATACCGTCTAGTTCCATCTCATGGCATACAAGAACAAGGATGATACGTGACAATCAAAAACACCACGGGCTTCGCAACGACTTGGCGAAACATATATATTGGGTTAATAAAATTGATTTGATTTGTTAAAATCAAATGTACTGTTTTTAATTTATAAAATGTTACGTTATTTTAATTTGTATTTATTTTTATGTTTATGAAAAATTTGGTAGGTAAACACATCACCACATCCTATCTCGTAGGT
The DNA here is from genome assembly GCF_002870075.4 of Lactuca sativa. Taxonomy (NCBI): domain Eukaryota; kingdom Viridiplantae; phylum Streptophyta; class Magnoliopsida; order Asterales; family Asteraceae; genus Lactuca; species Lactuca sativa. The sequence continues at coordinate 65,075,764 of NC_056630.2, forward strand.
AAAAAATATAAAAACTGTAAAAGCTTAGGTGATGTTTATGTGGTACCTTTTTACCATTGACAAAAGTTATACCAAACCCTTTAGCCTTAAAAATATGTTTAAATAAACGGGTTGATTTTTTTTTTTACTAAAACTCGTTTATTTCCTATTACATAGTACTCCTTCCGTCCCAAAATTATAGTCCATCTTTCCTTTTTGGTTTGTCCCAAAATAATAGTCCACTTCTAAAAATAAATAACATTTTTACCAAAATATCTCTCATTATTACTTAACTAACTAAGCATTTAATTGGACATTAAATGCAAAGTAAAGGCAAAACTGTCATTTTATTATATAAAGTTAGTGGTAATTAATGTTTTTCTTAATCTGTGTGTTTTCTGTCTGTGGACAATAATATTGAAACCGAGGGAGTACATATTAACAATAACAATGTTAGACCTCTCTAACTTTATCCCATAAGACAATTAATGAACTTGTAATCTAATAACGAGTTGGGCTATTCTTAAGCGGCACAATACTTAATGGGCCTGTCAACTAGAAGCCTCCTCAATTACGGGCCACCAATGGACGCCGCCGCTGAAACCAGCTCTCTAGAAAAACCCTAAACCCTCAATGAGGCCTAGAACCTTCCACCACCGTATTCTTCCATTCATTTCCTGTTTAAATCTCCGGAAAACGCCGTCCAACATTCACTACGTTGATCTAGAGAGAAACAGAGTGCTACACTAGCTATGGCCAAGCGTCTAATCCCGTGTCTCAACAGAGTTTTGGTGGAGAAGATCGTTCCTCCCTCCAAAACCACCGCTGGCATTCTCCTCCCTGAGAAATCCTCCAAGGTAATTCGTCCTCCACTCTCCTTCCTCCTGTTGCTTGGATCCGCATTTGATTTGTTATTTGACTAGTTTGTGGTGTCGGTTGCAGTTGAATTCCGGCAAAGTTATTGCAGTTGGTCCTGGAACTCGCGATAAATCAGGTAACACGATTCCGGTGGGTCTAAAGGAAGGAGATACAGTTCTCTTGCCTGAATACGGAGGCACGGAAGTTAAGCTCGGTGAAAAACAGTACGTTTTTTCTATCCATTTTGCTGTTTTGCCTGTCACTTTTGTCAATATCAACAACGGATCTGGTTTTTTGTTCGCAATTAGTTATTGCAATAGAATTAGGTTATGATTGTTAACCACTCAATGATTAGATTAGAAGCATCGTCTTTGGTGATCTGTAGCATATGTAAGTTGGGCATGAATGTTAAACAGGGGAGAGTTCTTCATCAATAGCTCTGAAATACTTACAGGTTTTCTGTAGGGTGCCCTCTCATTCAACTGCCCTTCACATCATTTTTATTGCTTCATTTCACATAGTTTTTGTTAATTTTTGTGATATGAACATAATTGATGGCATCATAGTACAGGTTTTGAGCTTTTTTGAATCTGGGTTGTTGAAAAGTTTGAACGTTTTTGTTCTGCTCTTCTTCTTCAACCTTGTGTTCAAATCCTTCTTCTCATTCCTGCCTCCAAACGCCATTACATTCTTCATTTTTTTTTACCTAATTTCTTCTTCTAATCATATAAACTTATCTTAACCATATTAAGAATTATTTTACATCTTGTTGAGCGGATTTTTGGGTTGTTTGATATGCAGGTATCATTTATTCAGGGATGAGGATATTTTGGGAACTTTGCATGACTGATTTTTGGAGAACAAAATCGTGCTTTGAGAAGTTACAGTATGATTGTTCTAATGTTAAATCTTTGAGATACTAGACTGATTGATGAGCTAAATGATTTGTAGCTAAATGGTGTTATATTTGAGGTCATAAATGGTGATATGGAATGCAATAACATTTTACTTACACTTGCAGAATCATATTACTGCATATTTTGTGCATTTGTGTTCATGTGTGTTTATTTTTTTTCTTTTGAGATATATTGTCTATTCGTAAGCCAACTTGAAGGGAATTGTTTCTTGCTATCCATAAGCTTTGTTTTAACACGCTCTATTGGTGACGTATGTAGATTGCTATTTGTTGTTCAATGATCTTGTTATTATGAGGTTTTTTATATTTAGACACAATGGCTATGGTTTGGTTCATGTAGAATCTATAAATCAATCACTATAGTAAATGATTATCTCTATATATCTAAGTCACTACATAAATCAATCACTCTAGTAAGTGATTATCTATATATATCTAAGTCACATAAATCATCTGTAACTTTCTAAGCATAATCCATAATTTTTGTGATCACAAAGTGAAAATTATGGGTGATGTTCTAAAAAAGTTTTTGCATATGAGGAAATTACATGAGTGGTCCTTATGGTTTTAACTTGGATAGGTTTTAACTCGGATAGTCCCTGTATTGTGTTGCTGTTGCGTATTTTGTCCCTAACCAATTTGAATTGGCCTTTGTGCCCTTGATGGTATTTTTTTTATTATTATTTATTACTTATTATTAAAACAAGAGATTTGATCTGCATGTCCCATACAACCTCTCTTCTTTCCGCCTTTCGTTCTCTACACAATTTTTTTTTCTTTTTCCATTGGGTTCTTTAACGTTCATTAATGGGATAATAACTTAGGAGGGTAATAACATTTTTCGTTTGTCCAAATTAGGTCCCTAATGTATTTTTTTTTTTTGTGTATTACACTATTAAAGTTGTTATAACCGTTTAGAAATAATCCATTTTACCGGTTTCTTCCTGTTAAAAGGACTATTTGTAAACGATTAGAATAAGCTTAATGGTGTAATACGCACAAAAAATATGTAGGGACCTAAAATGGACAAACAGGAAACGTTATTACCCTCCTAAGATTTTTAGTATTTATTTTTATACGTGTATTTCATATAAAGTTGTTGAAATTAAAAAGAATACAAAGTAGAAAGGTTTGGATCGGATTAGATTTTGTAACTACATCACGGATAGATGAAAACACAGGAAGGTCCAAATGAAGCCAACACCCAACCCGACTCCAAACCTGATAAGCAACCGAAAACTACAACAACAAATGTTTCACACTTTCTTGAGAATTATGACACACAGGACACAATAAAGAATCTATCACCACCCTCTTTCCACCAGTTTAGCTCTTATCGGAATGCAATCCAAAAGCACACACCATAAAAAAATGTTAATTTTAATAGGGACAAAACGGTTCCACCTAGTAGGCATACTACTCATAGGAAGCGTCATATCATTGACCCAATTTTGTGTTGATTTAACAGTAAAGATACCCGACGATTCAAGCTCTCAAGACCACTTATCCGACATTTCCCCTATGCGAATAGGATTTAATATATCCATAAGATAATCAAATTGGGTCGATTCATCCCCTCCTCTAATCCCCCGACGCCAATGAAAATTCCATCCCCTCGAATCCCATTATTCACTTACTCGATCATCTTGATTAAAGGCCAAAGCAAAGAGCCTCCCGAACCGCTCCATAAGAGAAATATCCAAGCACTAAACATCCTTCTAGAACCTCGTTTGAGTCCCATCCCCCACTGCTCTATACATGGAATTAAAAGGAATACAACCATTCTCATGGAGATGATTAATAGATCCTACAATCTTTTGCCAAACACCCCCTCCAGTTCCTATTCTCGAATCGTCCGAAAAACCACCACCTTCCCCATGACAAAATTTGACAATTTTTAACCCAAAGAGCTCCCTTGTCATTAAGAAACCACCACTTCTATTTATAAAGAAGGTCGAGGTTAAAAGCATCCAAACCACCAACCCCAAGACCTACATGTTTTTTATTTAAAAAGTAAAAATTTACTATAGGGGTTTATAGTTTCATACGGGGATAATGACTTAGGAGGGTAATAACGTTTCCCGTTTGTCCATATTAGGTCCCTAACGTATTTTTTGTGTGTATTACACCATTAAGGTTGTTATAACTGTTTAGAAAATATCATTTTTACCGGTTTCTTCCTGTTAAAATGACTATTTGCAAACGGTTATAATAACCTTAATGGTGTAATACGCACAAAAAATAAGTTGTGGAGCAAACCTTGCATAGTTGTAGGGTTTAGATTCAACGGAAAGGCAAGAACAGGTGATGGTTGCATCCGGGGGTTCACCAATGAGGGCAAATCCCCAAAACGAACCACACGGTGCAAATCGATGGCGCCGGTAGTGCAAATGGTGCAGATAGGCATCGTCAAGTGGTTTCCAACGATGGTGGATTTTCATAAAATGATGGCATTTGGTGGTCGTCGGACGTATACCAACCGTTGGGGTGGTAGTGTTTGTCGGCATCGATTTGTTGATTCTGAATCTCGATGTCGATAGATCTAACCTATGGTGGATTTTTGGGAATCATATCAGTGGATAGTTTGACTTTTCAAGTTGCTGACCAAACAATTGGTGGATCTTCGTTTCTGCATCTCAATGTCGATAGAGTCCCTGGCGTTGATTCGTTGACGACAGGCTACAAATCACTGCCGAAGAAGGAGAGGTGGCGACAATGTTTTCTTGGATAAAGAATTGTCGACTATGATGGAAATTTTGAGAGAATGGGCGAGGAGAGACACACATAATGAGTGGACCGTTTTGTATTTATTTAATTTAAAAAAATCGGAAAATAATAAAAGAAAAGTTTAAAGAAAATAAGAAAGGGTATAATGTTTTTTATGTCTGTGAGGGACCCAACGCGTAACAAAAATACACTAGAGACCATCCGAGATAAAAAGAAAATTATAGACCAAACACGCAGATTACCCCAAACCATAGAAATCATTCGCGTAATTTACTCAATCATAGGTTGGATAGGATATGGGCCAGGGAACACCCTTTGGAGAAGAGAACGAAAGTTATTGATCCAAAGTATCCATTGCCTGAAACTCAAATTTAATCTCCTTCCATACTTCACAAGCAGCAGCTAGTTCAGGACTCCATTTGGTAGCCTCACGGATAATTTCATTACCCTCAGTAGCAAGATCGCATCCCTCATTACAAGCCTGTACACATGCTTCTAGAGCTACTTGATTAGCTACGAAACCAGGTGCATTTCTCCAAGGGTGCCCTAAAGTTCCTCCACCGAACTGTAGTATTGAATCATCTCCAAAGATCTCGGTCAGAGCAGGCATATGCCTAACGTAAATATCGCCCAAAGCTACAGGCAGAACACCTGGTAGAGAGACCCAATCTTGGGTGAAATAAATACCGCAACTTCAATCTTTTTCAATAAAATCATCACGCAGTAAATCAACAAAGCCCAAAGTGATTTCTCTTTCCCCTTCAAGTTTACCTACTACGGTATCGGAATGAATATGATCTCCACCAGACATACGTAACGCTTTAGCTAGTACACAGAAGTGTATACCATGATTCTTATGTCTATCAATAACTGCATGTATTGCGCGGTGGATGTGAAGAAGTAAACCTGTAACGACCCAAATTTCACGTCCAAAAATTTCATTTAAATTAAGTAGTTTGTAAAACATTTGTAGTAAAACGTCAAACGCTCATATCATTTCAATAAACATATCTCGTGTCTAAATACCCAAAACATGAAAATAGTAATAATGTCATAGTACAATCCCAGAATATCTCATAATGCGGAAAACCAAAGTGTGTGTGTATGATGTGCCGCTACCGCGCCGGCTCCTTCCCCTTCACTGAAGAGGTACCTGAAACAAAAACTGATAAAACGTAAGAAGCTTAGTGAGTTCCCCCATCGTACCACATACCATACAATCATATCACATACATACTGCCAGGCATTTCTGGGGTGCCCGACCTACCCGGTATGGCCATTCTAGGGTGCCGACCTACCCATGCGGCCATTCTGGGGTGCCGTCCTTCCCGTGTCAAGCCATTCTGGGGTGCCGTCCTTCCCGTGTCAAGCCATTTTGGGGCGCTGACCTACCCGTGTCGAGCCATTCTGGGGTGCTGACTACCCATCGGTCCTAACAACCAAACATCAGGGACTGGTCCCCTCCTACTACCTCTATCGCATACAACATAACAAGCCAACATGCAAACATATCATCACATACTGTCAGACGTATCTGGGGTGTCTGACTACCCTTCGGTCCTAACAACCGAACTCTACTAGTATCACATACAAAATATCATGCTAGCATATAACATATCAGGTAGTAGCAAACCTAGATGATATCACAAAGACAATCATCTAACATACGAACCCTACTGGTGGGCCAGCATTATAGCCGTAGACCCACCGCTACTGGAAGGTAACTCACCTCATAGTAGCTGCCGAACTGTGCGAGAATCCTCCAACTGCTACTCCGGAAATCCTCCGGCTAAAATTCCCACAAAACACTTAGTCAGAAACTGACATCTACTCTTAGGGTAAAATGACCATTTTACCCCTTGACCAAGTCAAAGTCAAAGCCAACTTCTAGTTGACCTGAATCGCCGAGTCCCTATCATTCCATTAAACCTCATACCCGTCTCTACTCGTCGAGTTAGGCGATGACTCGACGGGTTTTCCTTCTAAATGAACACCGACTGAATCCTCATCCGACTCGCCGAGTTGTATGAACAACTCGTCGAGTTCATCATCAACTGATACTCATGTCCTGCCTTGACTCGCCGAGTTGTATGAACAACTCGTCGAGTTATTCTTCATCCTATGAACACGTTCTGTCCTCGACTCGCCGAGTTGATGAACAACTCGTTGAGTTCTATGAAGATTTCCTTGTACTCGCCGAGTCCGTTCATGCACTCGCCGAGTACCATGAATTTCCAGAACAATTTGCTTAGTCCAGAACGTTGGGTCACTCCCCGGGACTCCCTAAAACCCTTCCACACTCATCTGGTGCTTTTGACCCTCGCTGATATGGGACCAAAACCCTTGGACTCGCCGATTCGGTCACATCCCCTCCTAAAAACTTCGATTTCTGATGTACAACACTTGACCAAAGGATAGATCCAGGCCCCTAAACTCGATCTAGCACGTAAAGTTACAAACTTTACGTGCATGCATGGGACTTTTGAGCTTAAAAGGCTCTAAAATGGTTCTTTTGTTGCATGGGGCCTTCCTTGAGTGCAAAAGCATCCCAAATCTGTCTTGTGACTCCAATAATGACATGATCCAGAAGCTCAAACCCCCAACCATGTTTGCAAACATGGTTGGCCACCAAAAATGGCTTATAAAAGCCCTAAATCACCCTAAAGAGGGATCTAACAAATGAATGAGCAAGGTTTAGACTTTATACCTTCTACAGACTGCAAATGGTGAACCAAACTCAAATCCTTCAGTCTCCTCTTGATCCTCCTATGCTCTTCCTTCTTCCTTAAGGTCAAAACTCACAAGAATCACTCAAAAGCCTTGGATTTCCTCAAAAACAGCTAGGGTTTGCTATGAGAAGTGTTTGGGAGCATAAAGGGGGAATGGAGGCTGCATAAGGTCGTTTAAATAGGGTACAAACCCCTGTATTAGGGTTTTTGTCCAAACAGCGGCTACTCGCCGAGTCCGCAGCTTAAACTCCGCGCCTCATCCCGCTTCTACTCGGCAAGTCAGTCCTTCGACTCGCCGAGTCCAATGCTAAAATGAAAAAAATGAAGATTTAATAGTAGAATACGTACCAAGAACCAGGTGCTACAAATCTCCCCCACTTATTTTAGACTTCGTCCTCGAAGTCTGCCGCTCGATCCTGAAACAGCTCGGGGTAGTGCTCCATCATCTCATCCACCGGGTCCCAAGTCCACTCCGACCCCTTCCGGTGCTGCCATTGCACCTTCACGAGTTCTACTCTTTTGTTCCTCAAATCCTTCGACTTCCGTTCAAGGATCGCTACAGGCCGCTCGATGTAATTCAGGCTGCCATCAACCTGAATGTCCTCCAAGGGTACCACCGATGTATCGTCCACTAGGCACTTCCGCAGCTGAGAGACGTGGAAAGTGCTATGGATCTGACTGAGTTCGGCTGGCAAATCCAGCCTATATGCCACCTTGCCTACCCGGGGTATAACCCTGAACGGTCCAATATACCTTGGGCCCAACTTTCCTCGCTTCTTGAATTGAATGACGCCTTTCCAAGGCGACACTTTCAGGAGAACCATATCTCCGACCTGGAATTCCAGGTCTGATCGGCGCTTTTCGGCATAACTTTTCTGCTGACTCTGAGCAGTCTGAAGCCTACTCCGGACCTGCTGAATCTTTTTTGTCGTCTTGAGCACTACTTCGGTGCTCCCCATGACTCTCTGGCCAACCTCGCCCCAGCATATCGGGGTCCTGCACCTCCTCCCATACAACATCTCGAAAGGAGGACGGCCGATGCTTGCATGATAGCTATTATTATACGAGAACTCCGCCAACGGAAGGTAGGTATCCCAGCTACCTCCGAAGTCTAAAACACAAGCCCACAACATGTCCTCCAAAGTATGGATGGTCCGCTCGCTCTGGCCATCCGTCTGCGGGTGAAAGGCGGTGCTGAAATGCAGACGAGTACCCAACTCGTCGTGGAATTTCTTCCAAAACCTGGATGTGAACCACACATCCCTATCCGAAATCACCGAAATTGGCACTCCGTGCCAGGCCACCACTTCTCTGATATAGATATCGGCCAATTTCTCGGCCGAGATGCTCTCCTGAATCGGGATAAAATGGGCGCTCTTGGTCAATCGATCCACGATGACCCATATCGAATTCATTCGCCGCGCGGTCCTGGGAAGTTTCGTGATAAAATCCATCGTAATATCCTCCCATTTCCACAACGGGATATCCAACGACTGCATCTTGCCGTGAGGTCTCTAATGCTCGGCCTTGACCTTCCTGTAGGTCAAGCACCGCTCCACGTACCATGTCACATCCCGCTTCATGCAGGGCCACCAATAGTCCAGACGAAGATCCTTATACATCTTCGTTGCCCCTGGATGAATAGAGAATCGGGATTTGTGCGCCTCCTCCATCAGAACCTGACGCACGCCTCCATGATAAGGGGCCCACACCCTACGGTGAAGAGTCAATAACCCTCGGCTATCATAGTCGAAGGAGGAAACTGCCCCACAATCCAATCACTCTTCCGATGTTCCTCCTTTATAGCCTCTTACTGAGCCTCCCGAATCCGCTCCAACAGCGGAGTCACTACTGTCATCCGCATGCAGATACCCCTGATCGGCGCCGCCTTGCGGCTAAGCGCATCGGCCACCACATTCGCCTTACCCGGGTGATAAAGGATCTTGCAATCGTAATCCTTTACCACATCCATCCACCGACGCTGCCTCATGTTTAGATTCGGCTGATCCATGAGGTACCTCAAACTCTTATGATCGGTGTAAATGGTACAGCGAACCCCATAGAGGTAATGACGCCAAATCTTGAGGGCGAACACAACAACCCCCAGCTCCAAGTCATGCGTCAGGTAATTCGCCTCGTGAGGCTTCAGCTGGCTCGATGCGTAGGCGATGACATGCCCTCTCTGCATCAACACCGCGCCCAAACCTGAGATGGACGCATCGCAGTACACAACAAAATCCTCCATGCCCTCTGGCAGGGCTAAGATTGGCGCCTCGCATAATCTCTGTCTCATTGTCTCGAACGTTGCCTGCTGCTCAGGCCCCCAACGAAAGACCACGACCTTCCTTGTTAGCCTGGTCAATGGTACGGCTATCTTGGAGAAATCCTGGATGAATCTCCGATAATAGCCCGCTAATCCCAGGAAACTCCGAATCTCAGATGGAGACTTTGGAACCTCCCATCTCATCACGGCCTCCACCTTGGTCGGGTCTACCGAAATCTCGTTCTGGTTAACAAGGTGCCCAAGAAACTGCACCTCGTGCAACCAAAACTCACATTTGGAGAACTTGGCATACAAGCTCTCCCTCCTCAAAGTCTCCAGCACCTCCCGCAGGTGCTCCTCGTGCTCATCCTGCGTCTTGGAATTAACCAAGATATCATCAATAAACACTATCACTGACCGGTCTAACATCGGTCTACACACGCGGTTCATGAGGTCCATGAACGCGGCAGGAGCATTGGTGAGCCCGAAGGGTATCACCACAAACTCGTAGTGGCCATAGCGCGTCTGAAACGTAGTCTTCTACACATCCTCCTCCCTGACCCTCATCTGATGATATCCTGAACGCAGATCAATCTTGGAGAACCAAGATGCTCCCTGTAGCTGGTCAAAGAGGTCATCAATCCTCGGGAGTGGGTAACGGTTCTTCACCGTTACCTTATTCATCTCCCTATAGTCTATACACATATGATGCAACCCGTCCTTCTTCACAAACAGAATTGGGGCTCCCCAAGGCGAACTACTTGGCCTGATAAATCCCTTGTCTAGCAGCTCCTGCAGCTGCGTAGACAACTCCTACATCTCGGGAGGAGCCAACCGATAGGGTGCTTTGGCTGTCGGAGCCGCACCAGGGACTAGGTTGATCCTGAACTCCACCTGGCGCTTCGGAGGTATCCCAGGCAGCTCCTCGGGGAATACGTCCGCGGACTCTCGTACTACGGGCACCTCGCCCACCCTCACTCTACCCGCCTCCCGAGTATCCATAACATACGCGACATAACCTGCGCAACCCTGCTGGAAGTAATGCCTAGCTCTCGCTGCTGAACATAGGGCTAGTCCTTGTTGTGGCTTCTCACCCTGAACCACTAGCTCTCCCCCACTTGGGGTCCTGATCCACACCAACTGATGCGCGCATTCGATCACTACCCCATTGGGGCTTAACCAATCCATACCGATAATAACCTTGTTCCCCCGCAAAGGTATGGGAACCAGATCCACTAGATAACGCTCCTCAAATAACCTCAGTACACAATCCCAGAACACCGTCGATGCTCGCACCGAATGGTCATCCGCAATCTCTATGTCTAGAGGGCAATCCAACATGCCAGAAGACTCGGAAAATCTCTTGCTGAGCGCAAGAGAAACAAACGATCGGGTAGCGCCCGAATCAAACAATACCTGAACTGGAATACCGTTCACATGGAACGATCCTAAACAAAGCACATACATATTATATCAAAATCACAGCAGCATATCATAATAGCATAAATAAGAAGTCATACCCGTCACTATATCGAGTGCTGCGCGTGCCTCCTCGGTAGTCAACTGGAATGCCCGGCTCCTCACCACTGGAGCCTCTGCCTTGCCCTGCCGTCCATCAGTGATCTGCAGGGTCGCTGGAGCTGGCGCCTTCACCGGCGCTGATGCTGCTGTCAACTGGGGGCAATTGGCCTTCTTGTGGCCCCTATGGTTGCAGTGGAAACACAGGAACTCAGACATCTGAATAACCGATGCAGGGGCAGTACAATCCCTGCTGAAATGCCCCGTCTTGCCGCACTTGTAGCAGCTCGATGATCCCAGTCTACACGCCCCCTCATGTGGCCTGCCGCATTTCCTGCAGCGGCCCGGTCCTGACTGGCCTTTCGGCCTACCATCCGATCCCTTGGGCTTCTTTCCCGAAGCCCCCATCGACTGCCCCTCCTCTACTTTCCTCTTCCAGACATGCTCTAGATCAATCTCCCTCTCCCTCGCCCTGGCAATCATAGACTCCAGGGTAGGGCAAGCTGAAAAACTAACATGCTCCCGTATGTCGGCTCGCAACATGTCATGATAGCGGGTCCTCCTCATATCCTCGTCTCCCGCATACTGGGGCACCAGCAATGCCCTCTCCCGGAACTTGGCGGTGATCTCCGCCACAGTCTCTGTCGTCTGCCTCATATCTAAAAACTCCCTGGCCAGCTGCTGAAGCTCGGCAGCCGGCGCAAACTCTGCCCTGAACCTGGTCACAAAGTCCGACCAGGCCATAGCCTCAATAGCCGAGGCTCCCAATGAGTCACTGACGGATTCCCATCAATCTCTAGCTCGGTCTCGTAAACATCCTGCTGCATATCTTACCTTCGACCCCTCGAGGCAGAAGCTAGTCAACTGTGCAGACTCGATGTCTACAATCCACCGCCTGATAGCTATGGGGTCCTTCGCCCTGTGAAAATCCGGTGCACCACTGCCTCTAAAGTCCTTAAAGGACTGTGTGCGAGATCTCGACTGGCCAGATGCCATGCGCTCCTGAATGCCATGAGGTGATCCTCCATCAACTCGACTATCCCTTCCTTGATCGACCCGAAGATAATGGGAGTCGACTCAAGGATACCTCTGGTGATCTCTGACGTGATGAACTCGCGTAGCCTCTCATCTGCTGGCTCGGAACCTGATCCCGAACCCGATCCCTCTCCAGAACTGCCAACTGCTGGCCTCTGACGTAGTACCACCATTCTGCAATACATACAGGCAACTATTAGTGATACTGATGTCTTTAAAGGGATCACATATATTACAAGTTCCCCGGTCTTGTCTTAGCCTTCCTCAAGTCGGGTACGGATCCTCTGCTTTTAGTAGTACGGGCCCATACTACCTTCCACATCTACCCGTACCTTCCTCAAGGACTGCCTTGACTCCACCAGATCCCTTTTACCACTGTTGATCTTTGCTACTCTTATCCTAGGCTTACCCTAGGAAACCTTTGACTCCACCCAAACCGGTCCTTAGCTGCTGAAGGTCTCTTTGTAATGCCAATTAGCCATTACCTGAACACAATCACATGCAACGAGGCTCGGATAATCCTTCGAGTAAGGGAATCATCCCTACAACAGTTAGGACTCAAACAAGAGCTACACAATAGGGTCAAATCCAACACTTTGAGATTATTCAACCCTGATCACATGTGACTTTAACGTATTCACCTAACAACTAACTCCCATCACTCAAATCCCACAAGGCACAAAGAAAACAACATTTGGACAAAAGGAAACAATCTCAAGCAACTCTATCCTCATAACAGGAACTGCACTAGCATACAATGCTAAGCTCATACTATCAGGCATAACCTAAACAGGCTATCCTACTGCTGTCTACTTAAATCTAGCATGCAACTCTCATAAGCTGAAGCATATAAAGCAGACACATAAGGCATCACTCCTAGATCCTTAGTCCTATTCTAGCATGCTGTTCTACTGAAACTGATAACGTAACATAAACTTGTATGGGTACTTTGGGGAATACTTACTTGAGCTCGGCCGGTCGCGCACATCACACACTTGTTCTTTCTAAAACAAAATATCTTCTGTTTTATTCTTTAGAAAACTATTTTCTTATAAAATCTTTTAATCCCTCGGTTTGAGTCCAGACGCCCCCGAAGGTGTGTCCGAATCCCTCAAACCAGGGCTCTGATACCAACTTGTACCGACCCAAAGTTCACGTCCAAAAATTTCATTTAAATTAAGTAGTTTGTAAAACATTTGTAGTAAAACGTCATACGATCATATCATTTCAATAAACATATCTCGTGTCTAAATACCCAAAACATGAAAATAGTAATAATGTCAGAGTACAATCCCAAAATATCTCATAATGCGGAAAACCAAAGTGTGTGTGTATGATGTGCCGCTACTGCACCGACTCCTTCCCCTTCACTGAAGAGGTACCTAAAACAAAAACTGAAAACGTAAGCACGAAGCTTAGTGAGTTCCCCCATCGTACCACATACCATACAATCATATCACATACATACTGCCAGACATTTCTGGGGTGCCCGACCTACCCGGTACGGCCATTCTGGGGTGCCGACCTACCCATGCGACCATTCTGGGGTGTCGTCCTTCCCGTCTCAAGCCATTCTGGGGCGCTGACCTACCCGTGTCGAGCCATTCTGGGGTGCTGACTACCCATCGGTCCTAACAACCAAACATCGGGGACTGGTCCCCTCCTACTACCTCTATCGCATATAACATAACAAGGCAGCATGCAAACATATCATCACATACTGTCAGACGTATCTGGGGTGTCTGACTACCCTTCGGTCCTAACAACCGAACTCTACTAGTATCACATACAACATATCGTGCTAGCATATAACATATCAGGTAGTAGCAAACCTAGATGATATCACAAAGACAATCATCTAACATACGAACCCTACTGGTGGGCCAGCATTATAGCCGTAGACCCACCGCTACTGAAAGGTAACTCACCTCGTAGTAGCTGCCGAACTGTGCGGGAATCCTCCGACTGCTGCTCCGAAAATCCTCCGGCTAAAATTCCCACAAAACACTTAGTCAGAAACTGACATCTACTCTTAGGGTAAAATGACCATTTTACCCGTTGACCAAGTCAAAGTCAAAGCCAACTTCTAGTTGACCTGACTCGTCGAGTCCCTATCCTTCCATTAGACCTCATACCCGTCTCTACTCGTCGAGTTAGGCGATGAATCGACGAGTTTTCCTTCTAAATAAACACCGACTGAATCCTCATCCGACTCGCCGAGTTGTATGAACAACTCGTCGAGTTCATCATCAACTGATACTCATGTCCTGCCTTGACTCGCCGAGTTGTATGAACAACTCGTCGAGTTACTCTTCATCCTATGAACACGTTCTGTCCTCGACTCGCCGAGTTGATGAACAACTCGCTGAGTTCTATGAAGATTGCCTTGTACTCGCCGAGTCCGTTCATGCACTCGCCGAGTACCATGAATTTCCAGAACAATTTGCTTAGTCCAGAACGTTGGGTCACTCCCTGGGACTCCCTAAAACCCTTCCACACTCATCTGGTGCTTTTGACCCTCACTGATATGGGACCAAAACCCTTGGACTCATCGAGTCGGTCACATCCCCTCCTAAAAACTTCGATTTCTGATGTACAACACTTGACCAAAGGATAGATCCAGGCCCCTAAACTCGATCTAGCACGTAAAGTTACAAACTTTACGTGCATGCATGGGACTTTTGAGCATAAAAGGCTCTAAAATGGTTCTTTTGTTACATGGGGCCTTCCTTGAGTGCAAAAGCATCCCAAATCTTTCTTGTGACTCCAATAATGACATGATCCAGAAGCTCAAACCCCCAACCATGTTTGCAAACATGGTTGGCCACCAAAAATGGCTTATAAAAGCCCTAAATCACCCTAAAGAGGGATCTAACAAATGAATGAGCAAGGTTCATACTTTATACCTTCTGCAGACTGCAAATGGTGAACCAAACTCGAATCCTTCAGTCTCCTCTTGATCCTCCTATGCTCTTCCTTCTTCCTTGAGGTCAAAACTCACAAGAATCACTCAAAAGCCTTGGATTTCCTCAAAAACGGATAGGGTTTGCTGTGAGAGGTGTTTGGGAGCATAAAAGGGAATGAGGGTTGCATAAGGTCGTTTAAATAGGGTGCAAACCCCTGGATTCGGGTTTTTGTCCAAACAACGGCTACTCGTCGAGTCCGCAGCTTAAACTCTGCGCCTCATCCCGCTTTTACTCGGCGAGTCTGTCTTTCGACTCGCCAATTCCAAGGGTAAAATGCAAAAAAAAATAAATGAAGATTTAATAGCAAAATACGTACCAAAAACCAGGTGCTACAAGACCATTATCTTGGCAATAATAAGCCAAGCTAGTATTTGCAGTGAACCCCCCTGTTAGGTAGTCATGCATTACGATAGGAACTCCCAATTCTCTGGCGAATATAACTTTTTTCATCATTTCTTCGCATGTACCCGCAGTAGCATTCAAGTAATGCCCTTTGATTTCACCTGTTTCAGCTTGTGATTTAAAAATAGCTTCGGCACAAAATAAGAAACGGTCTCTCCAACGCATAAATGGTTGGGAGCTCACGTTCTCATTATCTTTAGTAAAATCAAGGCCACCACGAAGACATTCATAAACAGCTCTACCGTAGTTTTTAGCAGATAACCCCAATTTAGGTTTAATAGTACATCCCAGCAGGGGACGACCATACTTGTTCAATTTATCTCTCTCAACTTGGATGCCGTGAGGCGTACCTTGGAAAGTTTTAACATACACAGTAGGGATTCGCAAATCTTCCAGATGTAGAGCACGTAGGGCTTTGAACCCAAATACATTACCTACAATGGAAGTAAACATGTTAGTAACAGAACCTTCTTTAAAAAGGTCTAATGGGTAAGCTACATAAGAAATATATTGATTTTCTTCTCCAGGAACAGACTCAATTCCATAGCATCACCCTTTGTAACGATCAAGGCTCGTAAGTCCATCGGTCCACATAGTTGTCCATGTACCAGTAGAAGATTCGACAGCTACTGCGGCCCCTGCTTCTTCAGGCGGAACTCCAGGTTGAGGAGTTACTCGAAATGCTGCCAAAATATCAGTATCCTTGGTTTCATACTCAGGAGTATAATAAGTCAATTTGTAATCTTTAACATCAGCTTTGAATCTAACACTTGCTTTAGTCTCTGTTTGTGGTGACATAAATCCCACCCTACAACTCATGAATTAAGAATTCTCACAACAATAAGGTCTACTCGACATGAATTAGACGTTAATGAAACTTTTTACAGGAACCTTTCACAAAATTCCCAACTAATAGTAAAATTATCAACTAATCAGAATGCTTGATTATTAGACCATGGTATTTGATTCGGCAAATACATCATTATTGTATACTCTTTCATATATATGTGCATATGGCGCAACCCAATTCTTATTTATTTATTTTTTGAATTGAAATAACTATAAATCACCCAAATACTAAGAAATTCCCTCTTGACAATGATATATGTTGTAAATGTAAATCCTAGATGTGAAAATATGTGGAATTTTTCTATGAGAAGGTTAAAAAAAAGAACAACAGGATATACCTAAATGAATAGAAATAAGAAGAGCCGCTTATATAGAAATACTGAATCGTAAATAGAGTTCAGGTTCGAATTCCATAGATAATATAGATGAGATTGTCTATAATGATAGAAAAATGAAAGATTTTCTCAAGATTCTTATTCATCTACTTTTTATTTTGAAAATGGGTTGGTTGAACTTGAAAATTAACTCATTGAAATTGAATAAGTAAACAATTAAATTGGATTCGGTTGGATGGTACTAACAAAATCGTGTGCTAACTCTCCTTTCTTTTGAATTAACCGATCAACTTGACATCGGAGATTTATTTTAAATGCGATCTTGTTCGCAAAAAATTTCAAGATTTTTTACTTTATTGTTATATTATGAATATGATAATGAACCCTACTACTTCTGGTTCTGGGGTTACCACGCTTGACAAAAAGACACTAGGGCGTATCGCCCAAATCATTGGTCCAGTACTAAATGACATGAAGAAAGCAAAGCCCAAAGGCCCATTGACTACTCCAACGACCATTTTTGTTTTAATTGTATTTTTCTTAAAATATAAAACAAGCTATGATTTACTTTTTTACGCACCAACCTCACATTTTTTTGTACCTTTTTATTCAAATTTCTAAAAAAATAATTATAAATTTATTTAACTCGCCCTCTGATGATGTTGATATGTTCATTTGTATCGGTATTATACCAACGAACTACAAGAAGAAAATGAAGCCCTACTACAAACAAGAAGTGCGAGATTAAACAGGAATTGCGAGGAAGCACACAAATGTTTATATCATGCTTATTTTCCGGATAATTGTGTATACAAGTTAAAGGATTTCAAACAAAGGTTTCCTTTGAGTAAGAACTAGTTTTGAGACATGTGTACTACACGAGTTTATTAAAAAAAATTAATAGGAAATTCTAAATCAGAGTTTGATTTTTTTTTAAAAAAGTGAGAAAAATATTATATTATTGAACTTGAAGTACTTTATCTTTTCACTTTAAACAAATAATTTAAATAAATAAACAAATGAAATAATTAAGGTTCAATTTAGAAATTTAGAAATTAGAAGGAAAGTGAGATTAATGAAATTCATATATATTTATTATTCCATTTAAATACTACGTGAAATTTAATACATGTAAAAAAA
Source organism: Lactuca sativa (assembly GCF_002870075.4). NCBI lineage: Eukaryota > Viridiplantae > Streptophyta > Magnoliopsida > Asterales > Asteraceae > Lactuca > Lactuca sativa. Next base: position 65,093,481 of record NC_056630.2, read on the forward strand.
CATAAAATAACATATAATTTTTTTTAAATAACCACAAAATGATATATGACAAAATGAATGAGAGTGTAACATGTGACAAAAAAAAAATTATTTATTAGAATAGATGTGTTTTTTACACCTTGGAAACATATACTTTCATATTTATACATATTAAATATATTTTTATACAAAATAAATACATATTTTTACATATTAAATACGTCTTTAGGTATCTTTTCTTCCGATTGACATGATGCTAAAGGTAGATGACGATTCACATGGTTGCAAAAATGTGTTTGCAATAATCCGGTTGATGGTTTACAAGGAGTCACTCGATTTCGTTGACGATTATATGAAAACTAGGCGAATGTCCGCGCGTTGCCCAGAAACACCTATACAGTTGATATTTTTACAAATATATGTTTTTTTAATATAACAATAACGTTGTTGTTAAATTTGATATAATAATCTGTATACTAAATTGATATAATATATTGATTATTTTGAATTATATGATAATATATACATCGATCTATTATAATTGTATAATCTCAACCGTTTGAATGACTTCTACCAACGAGTTACTCATGAATAAAATTAAATATAATATATGGCTTAATGTTAATAATAATTTTTGTTATTGTTAATTAATTTTTTTGAATTTATTTTCTTAACGTTTTAATTTCTATAATTATAATTATTTAAAACATCAAACATTGTTTTTTGATTTTAAAGGTAACAATATAATCATTTATCTAGAGTAATTTTTAACTATTGTTATTATAAGTTATTTTAAGCTACTTATTTGAAAACTTTTAACGATTATACAAATATATTTAGGAAATATTTTAGTTAAATTGAGATTATAATTTAGTTTTTGCATTTAGCACTACAATTTATCACTTTTAACTATTCACAAAATATTCATTGAGTTTTTTAAGTGGAATTGAAATTTATATTTAATTTGACATTGTAATGTTATATTTAAATTAACAGCTAAAGTATTTTGTCCAAACTGTCCAAACTGTTCAAAAGTTTTAGCTTTAAATTAATAATGGTTTACATACAATAATATCTTAATCTAATAAATTAAGTATAATCTGTTAAAAATTAAAGACATAACTTTATAAGTAGAAGTAAAGATGTTATTTTAATATTGAAATTTAGTTTATTTATTATTACAATTTATGTTTGATATTTATTTAACCTTATTAGCCAATTTATAATCATTATTAGAAAGACACTACAATTTATCACTTTTTAACTATTTACAAAATATTATTTTAGTTATTTAAGTTAAACTAAAAATTATATTTAAGTTAGTCCTGTAATGTTATATTTAGATTTTTAATTTAAGTATTTTATACAAATTATTTAAAAGTTGTAGCTTTAAAATGATAATGGTTTACACCCAACAATATATTAAAACTAATAAATTAAGTATAATATGTTAAAAGTTAAAAAACATAATTTTATAAGTAGAAGTAAAGATATTCTTTTAATGTTGAAATTTAGTTTGTATATGATTACACTTTATGTTTGATATTTATTTAATCTTATTATCCAACTTATAACCATTATTAGGAAGAAATTGAAAAGTCATGGGAGTTTCAAATGAATGTGGTGAAAGGAAAATACATGAGAGCTTCAAATGAATGTGGTGAAAGAAAAAATGTTAGCTTTATAAGATATATATATATATATATATATATATATATATATATATATATATATATATATATATATATATATATAGATATCTAGAAAAAAATCCAAGAAACGTTTCTATAGATTGTCAAAAGGTGTTGAAATATTTGGTGACGTTTATTTGCAGAAACTTTGTCGAATGATATGAAACAACTATATGCGGTACATGAAGATAGACATGGTTTTCTCGGGATGCTAGGAAACATTAATTGTACATATTGGGATTGTAAAAATTATCCTCAGGGGTGGAGATGGGAGTTTGTAAGTGATTATCATGGAACACCTTCATTGGTATTAGAGATTGTTGTTTGCCAAGATTTGTGGATTTGACATGTTTTTTTAGGGTTGCAGGTTTCAGTAACGACATCAATTTTCTTGATCAGTCATCAATATTTTATCAGGAAAGACACTAGATGCTCCTTTCACAGTGATTGGAAATAAATATAAGTTTTGGTATTACCTTACGAATGAAATATATTCTATGTATTCTACATTCAAGAAGGCATTCCGACACCTAGTGGAACGAAGATAATTTTTTTTCAAGGGAAAACAGGACACAACACATAAGGATGTGGAACATGCTTTTAGAGGTTCTAAAGTCGAAGTGACACATAGTAGAACATGCGACACATCCATATAAGATATAAACTTTATGATATATCATGTATCTATGTATCGTAATGCATAATTTGATAGTTGAAGATAAAAGGCAGAATATTGCACAATATATGTTAATAGAGCCCGACACATGCAGTTTGTACCAGGTTCAACGGAATATTTGCATAAAATCGTTGATGTTCAAGACACACAAAAACAAGAGCGACTTCGACCCAGGGGGTCATATCTACGATGCTAACGATGCTGATGAGTAGTGTATTTAGAAAAAAAAAAAAAAAAAAAAAAAAACTTAAAAAGAGAGAAAAAGTTATGTAATTTTTTTTTCATGTCATGTTTTATAAAATTATGTAATGTAATTTTTTTATGACATATTTTATAAAATTGTTTTTTGTAAAATTAAGTAATTTTATTTTCAAATTATCAAAAGAGTAAAAAATGATAAAAAAAAGTTAATACCCAAAAATAAAAAGATAGACAATAAAATTATTTTGATACAATAGTGTGGTGACCATTTCTTAGATAAAATAACATGGTGTGGAGAATGAAATCATATGGAAAGACAAAAAAAAAATGGTTCTGAAGGAAAATTTTTACCCACCTTAAGTGAAATTTAAGTTTTGTGAGATAAACACATGGAGAGGAATCTACATTTTAATCTTGTGTAATATATGTAAGAAAATATACATTTTAATCTTGTATCATATATGTCATTAAGAAAATACGAGAAAAACATATGGGAGAGGAATTGGTGTTGAAAAAAATTAAGGTGATGTTTAGTTTGCTGGAATTTTTGAGAATTAGAAAGAATCGGAATTTAAATTTTTTGGTTCCATATTTGATAATAAATTGGATTCCTAAATAAGTAAATTTTCCGTAGGAATTTCACACTATGTGCATGGGTAAAAGAAAATAATGTGATCATACAACACTATCATTTTGCAATTCGGATGAAGAAACAGAATCGGATTCAGATTTGGAAAGTATTTCGGACACTTTTAGACGAACGTATTGATGATGAAGAAGTCCTCTCTAATAAATAAAGAATTTTTTTGCCACATGACTTTAAGGATGTGTTTCGGACCGGAACCGACCCGAACCCGAATAACCCGAATCGGATGAAAAATGGGAACCAAAACCCGAACCGATTATACTAATACGGACCTGTTCGGTCTGGGTAATACGGGTTTCGGTTCGGTTATTAACCCGATAAGACCGCAATAACCCAAATAAACATTTACACTATGTTTTTGAACAGAATAACCCAAATAAACCGAAATGACCCAAATAACTCAAATAAGGAAATTCTATATTTAGTTCAAGAAAAAAAAAATATTAGTTTAATATTTTTTTTTCTTTAAAGATATAGAATTTCCTCATTTGGGTTATTCGGTTCATTTTGGTTTTTTTGGGTTATTCGAGTTATTTCGGTTTATCTGGGTTATTCGGTTCAAGTGACTATTCACTTTCTGGGTCGGTCTTTTTGGCCCGATTAAACCTTTATTCGGGTAACTCAGACCGAATAACCCGAATTGGGCAAAAATAAATACCCGAGAACCGACCCAAATAACTTATTTGGTCCTAATCCAGGTCGGTCCAGTCCGAGTTTCGGTTTCGGTTCGTGTATTCGGTCCAAACGCACATCCCTAAATTACATACTCTCTTTCAATTTGACAACTGTCAATTTGTGATAATTTTGAATTATTTTTTTCTTTTTACATGTCATTTTAGGGGTTTTCCTATTTTATTAAATTGCATATAATATTTTAATGTAATAATTAAAATAAATATAGTAATAAATGAATATCATTTCATTAATGGACTTACCTCTTAATTTCAAAAATTTTACATTAAAGCTTATTAATTTCTTTTGTTTATTTTTTTAAATTATTTGTTTAAATTTAAAAGATAAAAAACATTTCAATTTTAATAATTCATTATTTTTCTTATTTTCTTATAAATTCAAAGTTCTTAATTATTTAGACTTTTATATTTAACTTGTTTTTTAATTTTAAAATTAACTTATGTAATACACGAGTCTCACAATTACCACTTAATAAATGAAATGCCGGGTCGGTAATTACAACTGATGAGCCTTGTAAAACTATTGGACGAAGATAACGCCACTTCAAGCAAACTAAGCCCATTTCACAATTAATTGAGCTTGAAGGACCAAATGTAACTCGGCCACGAGTGATCAAACTTTAGAAAGAAAGGTCATGCATAAGACTATCCTTATCAACAATTCAACACAATTTTTTCTTCCTTCCAGCTATGCAACCCAATCCAACAAAATTTTCACCCCGTTAGCAACCTAACCCAAACCAATTATTTATTATAAATAAAAAATTAAAATTAAATACTACCTCCGTCCCAAATTGATAATCAAATTTTGACTTTTGAAGTTTTTTTTCTTCAACTTTGACCTTAAATATTTTTGTTTTTGATAGATAATACTTGATGCAAAATATATGAATGGATTGTATTTTAAATGTTTGTTCATTTTTATAAGTTTTATCAAGTAATATATAACATAAATAAAAACATTTAAGGTCAAAGTTGAAAAAAAAACTTCAAAAGTCAAAAGTTGATTATCAATTTGGGACGGATGGAGTAGGAAATATATCGATATTATACTTTATTTAAAAATAACTTTTTTTTTTTGTAAAATTTAGTATTTTTTGCTAATTTTGTTGAGATAATATTTAATGTATAAATTAAAAATCAATAAAAAAATAGAATATGACATATAAAATTTAACAAGTTGATTTCGATAGACCTCTCACACTCACATGGTCGATTTCAGGGTTAGTTATTGTAGGTATGAAAATACATTGATGCCTCTTTCAATGAATTCATAGCTGCAAGAGGGATTTTTTCTTTGTACCTAAGTTTAGATCACAAATTCCTATTTTATGAAAACGTTCTTCACTTAATTCATGTTAGAAATGGTTTAGACATTGGTGGATGATCTGAAAAGCTTGAATTTTGATGTTTGACATTGATCGGATCATTAGGGTGGTGGGTTGTTTGGTTGGATAATTTTTTTTGTTCTAATGATGAAAATGGAAGAATTTGACCCGATTGATTGAAAGATTTTGGTATAAGAAACCGAAATGAGGCTACAATGAGATTAAAACATGTTATAGTGGGTTAAGTGTCTTTTTTAACAGGTTAAACGAGAGTTCATTTCTTTAATATACAAAAAAAATTGTGTGACCTTTTAAAACAAGCACGACAAATTCGATAGACTAATATGATATTTGCCCAAAATATTGACAGTATTACATTTTCTAGACAATCAAATATCATGCTATTAAATATGTATTTCTCTTACAAATTGACATTTTCATGTCCCATTCCACATGAATTTGTAGATTCTTTAACATCCATTTAAATCCATATTATACTTTATCATAAAAAAAAATTGTGTAATATAAAATCAAAATTTCTAATATATTTTTAGTTTTGACTTTTGACCATGTCCAAATTATAGGCATTACTCCATTGTCACCCCTAATCATAGGAGGTACATAATAAAAATATAAGATGTTGAAATATGAAGAAAGATTTATTTGGTGATATAGAGATTTGTTTGGTGAAGTTTGTACCAACAAACATCTGTACCGACTAACAATTACAATACCAATAATCATAATGTATAATATCACTTAAACTTCATAATGTGTCATATTAAATAACAATTAAACACTTTAAGACGATTAAACTTCTATTGTGTTGAACTATCATTTTAAGTTTTTGATTAGACTCGTCATATCAAAAGTACATTCATTATGTTGATAACTTCTTTAACAGAAAGCAATATAGCAAGACTCATCATTTATAAATGAGTTTATATATATATATATATATATATATATATATATATATATATATATATATATATAATAATAATAATAATAATAATTTTTTTTACTATTTTTAAAAACATATTTATGTTTATACCATATATTTATATTGTTTGTTTATACTATTGATGTAAATTTTAATCAATATTGGTGTTTAGTTTAAAAAATGAAAATTAATTTATATACATGAATCTAATATTTTAAAATTTTTATTTTGTTCCTAATTAAATTTATTAATTATTTTCTTAATTCAAGACTTCAAAGTTTTGGCAAGTATTAATGAATTACTTATACATAATTGATTGATACAAAACGTTTTATAACTTATACCTCTTAATTCAAGATATGATTAAAATGTTTTATTTTATATATATATATATATATATATATATATATATATATATATATATATATATATATATATATATATATATCAAAATTAATATGGAATGCTATTTAAAATTATTAATGGACTGGTTTTAAATAGTAAATAAGTGTTGATCAATGTTTATTTTGTGGGTTGAATTCATGATGGACTCAAACTCTTTTAAATCCTTAATGTATATCATATTTAGTTATATCTCCATCTTCATAAACATGTGATGAGAAATGTATCAAACATACAAAAATCATGATCTTTTTTGTTAAGGGATTAGAGAGAGATTTTTGGATCAACGGGAAAACCAACCATGCTCATCAAAACTAAAAATATCAATGGAAGAAGGTATGCAATCTTCTTCCAAATAATGTTTATTTGACTAGATTCGAAATCAAGATATAAATTTTAAGCTTCCATGTTTTATGATTTTTAAATAACTAACAATTGTTATCAGAATCTACTCGAACCCATTGTTAAATATTTTTTGGTTGATTTAAGATCTCAACATTAGTTTTTGAACTAAAACATACATGTATATGTGTGTTTACTCTTATTTCTCTTTGCTTGTGTTTTCTTCTTGCTTGACTGATTTGTGTGTATATACAAACCACCGACTGATTTTTTTTAGCAACATTTATACAAAATAAAAGCAATAGGAAATTAAGAATTGACCTTCGGATTTTCTATTTTCTTTTTAAAATGTGGATCATTTTTTTGGATGTATTAATAGCTTTCTGTATAGTTGACTGCACCTAACTTTTTTTTTGTCTCAAGCTTTTTGTAACATCCCATAATCTACAAGAACAAGTTTTCCTTTCAAGGTCTACTGTAAAACCCTCTACACCACTTCTTACTTCAAATTGATTAAGACGACTTGCATACACTTGCCAATACCTTTGATGTTTCTTCAAGTCATTTAACAACAACCTTATAGCAGGACAAACTTTGTTGTCTTCCCATGCCATCCCATTTGCTCTCATTTTGTACTCTCTCCATCATGTAAAGCCTTATTTCTTCTAACATTGTTATGATAGGCTTTTTCCTAGCATCGACTATTACAGAAATGAAACTTTCAAAATGCCCATTCTCTACTAAGTCACAACATCTACCTAATTTATAATGTGACATTGACCAAGTTTTAGGATCCTTATCCATCAAATAAGTATACTATTATGGGCTTAACAATTGAATTTCTTTCATTTCTGATGGAAATGCAGCTTCTGTTGTTGCTTTACTTATAGCCCATAACATTTCTCAAAGTGGGCTCCAGGAAACCTTTTCCAGAAGTTGGAAAAGATGTGTCTTGCACACTGACTGTGCTCAGCATGAGGCATCAGATCCTTAACAGTCTCTCTTAGTCCTTACAATACAAATAATAAATTAACATCATGGAACACAACAAGTTAATAACATGAAAACAAGCAAAGTACCTTGTGTTGGTCAGGCATAAGTGTCAAGCCATTTCCTCTAACTAGGTCAAGTTCATCAATTAGTAAGTCCAAAAACCACTTCCAGTTCTCTTTGTTTTCTACATTTACAACACACCATGCAATAGGAAAAATATGGTTGTTGGCATCCCTCCCTACAGTAGCAAGCAATTTCCCTTTACAAATTCCTTTGAGGAAGCATCCATCTAAACCTGTTACTCTTCTGCAACCATCCATCTAACATTTTTTTAGTCCAACAAAACAAACATAGAATTTATTGAAGTAGTTTGCATCATCTGACATTGGATTAGTATCCATTTTCATAATGGAACCAGGGTTTGATCTTTTTATTTCCTCACCATAGGACCACAGTCTTGCATAGTGTTCCTTAATATCACATTCAGTTATGCTCAAAGCATATTTCTTTTCCCTCTTGCATTGCCCAACACTAACATCTATTCCAAATTTTGTCATAACCTCGAGTCTAAGTTGTCTATGACCCAGTTTCTGCCTATGCATAATTTTCTTAGTGAAATGACTTCCAATCCAGGCATAAGTTACAATCGACTCCATCTTCAAATTCCTAGCACAATTGTGATCAGGCTTCAATGATTTAATCTGGAAATATTGTTCATCACCCACCCATGATGCCCAAAGTCTAAATAAACAAGCTCCATCACAACATAATACTAACAGTCTTTTGGTATCATTTTTCTTAAAGCATAATTGATATATATTAGCAACTGCATAGTTAAATAACATATGCTTCAACTGTTTTGGATTCTCAAATATCATTCCCAATATTGGTTTCTGTTTTTTCCATGGGATTTCCTTATTAAAGATGCAATGTTCCTCACATTCAGGGTTATTCTCACATTCCTCATCAAAAGCAATGTCACCAGCTACTTGGTTGTGTTCCTGACCTACTTCATCTTCATCATCCATGCACAACTTACTCACAAAAACATCATTCCTAGTTTTGTTCATTTGATATTTCTCACCCAATTCATCCAAGTCCACTGATAAATTTTCTATGCCTGCCTCCTCTTCTCTTTGACCCTGAGTAACTAATTCCATCTTATCACCACCAATTACTTCATTTTCACTTAATACAAACCAACCCTCTAATTCGTCACCAAAGTGGTCAATGAATAATGAAGCTTTACCTCCTCCTATAGCGTATGAAACATGTATGAGCTCGACATATCTATATCACATTCTATTTTTCTAATACCATTATGAAAGGGTTTGTTTAGGTATAAAAAGTACATTTGTGCACAACGGTCACCCAAGAAACATTCAAGAATGTAACACAATCACTAAAATTCATACCAACAAAGTCGTGGTCTGTAAATAAGAATTTCTTACCTTCAACATACTAGAATGGACATCGAATAAAATAACCCCCCCCCCCCCCCCCCCCCGCGCGGGTGTAGTTTAGCTTAAGTTTAAGATACCCATCTTCATCATTTGCCATCTTTGACGGAAAAGGTGAGAGAAATCGGTTTGAATGAGGGTAAGTGAATCGATGGTTCTGATGGAACCCTAGACCAATGTCTGTAAATAAGAGGGAATCAATTATGCCTGCATACGTGGACATCCATGTACTCATAAGCAACCAGTTAACCCGGTCAAAATGGTCATATTCCCTCTTTTACCCATTATTTGAAAGTGTAAGGATCCAAAAAGCTTAAAAAATAGAATAAGAACCTTTTAAACCCAAAATGAAACGTACGTGGGTGAACAGTAGCAATAACCCAAATCTATTATCTAAAATACATGAAATTTATTAATTTTGTAATCTTAATAATTCACTTGGATCCATCTTGATCTCAAATCCACTAGTCAGGTCACTTATTTTCATAAAATTTCATTAGAATTCATTTATAATTTTTAACTTATTATATCAAAATAATAGACCTAGATAAATCTGAGATGGAAGTGGATTCTCTATTAAGATAATCTAAGGTTTCAAGCAAAAACGAAATGAATGTAATCATTTTAACCGTTTAGATTAAACGTAGATGCCTAACTAATATTTTTAATTTGTAAACTTTTTCATTCAAAACAAATTTATGTTAGAACATCCACAATATAATGATTGTAGTTTTTATTAAATTGTGAATGTTGTAACGTAGTAGTTTTTATTAAATTGTGAATGTTGTAACGTAATATCTTATCTGAAAGATAAATTGATATTGATGTGTAGTTAACTAATTATTCAGAATTATATAATCAATGATTTTATGTATTTTTAGATAATAGATAAGTGTTAAAAATAAATAAAAATATAATCAAATTGTGAACTAAACTACCAAAAGATAATGACCTATATAAAATATTTTACAAGTACTATTTAAACTAAAATAAAATTAAAAAAATAATAAATTATAATTTTTGTTTTTAAAATACCATTATAACCAGAAAAAAAAACTATTAATAAATGTTTTAAAAACAAAAGTTAATATAATTTTTTTTGACAATGTCTTTTTCCTAATTTAATATACATTTCAAATAATTTGTTATAGATTATCATATTAACCCATTTTTTTTTTAATATTTGGATGTGAGAGTTTCATGATGTTTGATGATTTTATGTCAACATTGGAGCACGACCATTGAGATCCGGCCAAATATCCGATCCGTCTAAGATCCGAAAGTCCGATGTATATTACTTTCTATCATCACCATCGTCTTCCTCCTTCTCCACGTGATTCACAAAACACACACACACAGTCCTTCGTCTTCGTCTTCGTCTTCTTCTTCCTCTTCTTCATCCAGTTTCACACAAACATAAACACACGTTAGACATTACATTCTTTGATTCTCTCTTCCTCTCACACACACATCTGTGTGTGTTCTTCATACTCTGCATATATATAATCTCCGGCAAACAAAAAAGGGCGAGGGGGAACGCCGTTAATTTGGATTCCCCACCCATATCATGTGATTCATCCACCAAGAAATGCACGCCAAAAATCGGCTCCCCACCAGCGGAAACAACAGCCCTTCACCCCCTGCCTCCCCTCGTCACCTTCACCACCGCTCCTCCAAGCCCTCCGGCCGATTCACTCACCGCTCTTTCCTCCGACGTTTTTCCCGGTTCATCCTATCCGTCCTTGTTCGACGCCAACGCGTCCTACTCTTCGCCCCACTTCTCTACCTCTCCAGCATGATCTTCTACATGGGGACTGTTCAATTCGACGCCGTTTCCGGTTCAATTAGACCATCAATGGCTGTCGGCTCAGTCTACCGGAGTCCAGAGCTGTACGCTAAGCTCCGGCATGAAATGGATGTTGATAATTCGACTGCTGATGCGGTTAGTGATTTGCAAAGTTTTCCCTAATGTAATTTTGATCCCTCTTTTGTTAGGATCTTGTTCCCATTTCGAATTACTGCTTTTCTTGATTTATTCATCTTCTCTGTAGATTTCAACTCTATGGAAACGTGCTAAAGGTACAGATTGGAGGCCTTGTATTGACAAGTCTTCAGGAGGTATGAAAACTATCAAGAGTTTTGTTTTAGTTTTAGAACAGGTTTGTCAATTGTCACATTTAATCTTCATATTGTTGTGATTGAATTTATATATTTCTATTATGAAAGAGTTCATCTATCAATTTGTTTCTTTTCTTAGCTTTTATAAGATTCTTCTAACCTTTGTTATAGGCTTACCAGAGTCCAATGGATACATATATATTGAGGCAAATGGTGGCTTGAATCAACAAAGAACATCTGTAATCTAAATGCTCTCAATCCCATTACATTAAATTTCTTATAAAATTAAATAATAAATACATATTTTGTTTTATGCTTTCTTTTCTAGATTTGCAATGCAGTTGCTGTGGCTGGCTTTCTTAATGCAACATTAGTCATTCCCAATTTTCATTTTCATAGCATTTGGAGAGATCCCAGGTTTGTGAAAGTATATTCTTTTGTGAATAAATTACCAAAATACCCCTCTACTATATTTACATGAGACTAACTAATTAAGCCATTTGACTTTGACTTGTTGCAATTTTGGTCTAAACAAGCACTATATAACATAACATGTTTGCTAATAGAATGATCAAATGCAAGTCATGTTTGCTGTTTTCTTGAGGGCATTTTGGTCATTTCCATATTTCTCCTATTGAGTGCAGCAAATTCAGTGACATATACGATGAAGATTTTTTCATAAAAACATTGGAAAATGATGTACGTGTTGTGAACACAATACCTAAATATTTAATGGAACGTTTTGATCACAACATGTCAAATGTAATAAACTTCAAAATAAAAGCATGGGCACCAATTCGCTACTACAAAGATACAGTTCTTCCAAGGCTACTTGAAGAAAAGTGAGTGTAACTTTTGATCCATTAGTTAATGTATGTTCTTGAGGGCAATTTGGTCATTTCAACATGTTTGTAACATTTTTACAGGGTTATAAGGATCTCTCCATTTGCAAATCGGTTGTCTTTTGATGCCCCTCCTTCTGTTCAACGCCTTCGTTGCTTAGCAAATTATGAAGCTTTACAATTTTCAAAATCTATTTTGAGTATAAGTGAAAGATTAGTTTCTAGAATGAAAGATCGAAGTGTTAATAATGGTGGAAAGTATATTTCTGTGCATCTTAGGTTTGAAGAGGTCTGGTTTCTTATCTTTTTAATCAATAATCTTGAGTTTTATTATTATTATTATTGTTAATAGAGTAAATTACACTTTGGTCCTTGAGTATTATAGCTCCATAAAAGCACTTATGATTCTTATTTTGAAGTTTTGTAATGTTTTTGGTTCCTATGTCGTCTAAGTTAACAGCATAACTGTTAAATATTTTAAATGACCATTTTGCCCTTGGAACAAATTGGAAAAAAAAAAACCAAATTTCAAAATAATGATCCTATGGACTCATACCTTTGTATGTAGTGTTGTGGTAGATCGGAAGAACATATAGAGTAAATAAAAGAATAATATATATATATATATTCTAAATAGCAAGTTATATTAATTTATAAATAAATTTAACTTAATATATTAACAAATAATCAATTTACAATATACACTAAAAGTAATATAAAAATTAAAAAAATTCATATACATGTATAAAAAATCTAATAAACCTTAATTAAAAAGTAAGAAAAATACCAACTTTGTCCCCATGGCATTCTTTTTTCCCCAGTTTTGGTCCAAGGGCAAAATGGTCATTTCCAAAAATCTAACTTAAACATCCAAATGAGAACCAAATTTACAAAAATCAGCTATAGTTAGGGACGAAAATTGTAAGTAACTCGTATTATTATTGTTAAGAGTGTAGTTTGCATATGAGGAAATTAAGAGGTTTTTGAATATTCTTTTTATATAATTGTTAAAATACTTTTTATAGGATATGGTTGCTTTCTCTTGTTGTGTATATGATGGTGGAAAAAGAGAGGTTGAAGACATGAAAGCTGCAAGGGAAAGAGGCTGGAGAGGTAAATTTACAAAGCCTGGTAGAGTCCTTCAGCCTGGGGTCAATAGGGTCAATGGAAAATGTCCACTCACTCCTTTAGAGGTAATAAAATATTTAATTAATATCTTTTTTTTTTTTACTGTAAGGGTAAAATGGTCATTTAGTCTCACTCAGACAGAAAGGAAAGATAAAGAAATAGACCATAATGAGATTAATGGATTAAGCACTTAATATTGTGAAATCTGTTTTTTTTTTTGGAATGTAAGGGTAAAATGGTCATTTTGTTGATTTGGAAATTATTTAGGTGGGATTGATGCTTAGGGGAATGGGATTTGATAAAAGTACATCGATATTTTTAGCATCTGGACAAATATATAATTCAGAGAGATATATGGCTCCTTTGCTAGAAATGTTTCCTCTTTTACAAACAAAAGAGATGTTGGTATCTTCTCAGGAACTTGCACCTTATAAGGTTTTCTTTTTTTAATGTCTTTCTTTCTATGATGGAATGGAATTGATGATTCCGTCCATTTTGTTAATTTTCATTCCCTATGCCATTTCTCTCGATCCATTTCACGATGGAATGAAAAGAAACAAAATAGAATGAATCAATTGTCATTTGTCAATTCCATTCCTTTTTTTTTTTCGTTTTCATTCCAATGGAATGAACGATTCCATTCCTTTTTTTTTAGAACTATTCATCAAGAATGGCTGCTATAGACTACACGGTTTGTCTCCATAGTGAAGTATTTGTAACTACTCAAGGTGGAAACTTCCCGCATTTTCTCCTTGGCCATAGAAGATACCTCTTCAATGGACATGCCAAAACAATCCGACCCGATAAACGCAAATTAGCATTGTACTTTGACAATCCCAACATCGGGTATCACATTCCGATTCCATTCCATACCTTCATTCCATTCCATACCTTGATTCCATTCCTTCATTGTAACTTTACAACGATGTATGTTATGTTGTATTGTCAGATGGAGAACGTTCAAAAGACACATGTTAGGTATGAGGGCGCATAGTGATTCAAAGGGAATGGAGTTGAAAAGACCAAATGATTCCATATATTCATTCCCATGTCCAAATTGCATGTGCCATACAAATACAACAATAGAAGACTCGAATACATCATCAACGCAAGGCTAAGATTGTTTTTTAATTGGAAATTATTTCATTCTTTGATTTGTACATGATTCTTGGAGTTATAGTTTGTACATTAGAGTTGTTTTGATTTTGATTTTGATTTTGATTACAAGTGAGAGGATAGGAAGATGTATTTGTAAACATATTTCATTTTAAATATCGTATATTCATTTGTTCATTCATGTATGTCAAGATTGTGATAGATTTTTTTACGTTTATAACATATGATTTTTTTCTTGGTTGTGTTCTCATGAGTATCAAGTAGACACCTATGAGATTTTTATAATATATTTCATCTATGGGACTTTTGTATTTATATTAGGGGATTGATATCGATATTATTTCATTAATGCCGGGGACTATATGCTTGGATTTTGAGGGATTTTAGGGTTGATATAAAAGAATAAGTTTCATCGAGTAAATCATTTCTACATCCGTTAAATTAGGCATTGCTTTATGACATTATATGATTTAGTGTTGTATGAATTAGATGCCTATATGATTCATCATATGATTTAGTGTTGTATGAATTGATGTAGTTGTTATTGTCACATTTTGGGATATTTGGAGCATGTAGTTAGGAGCATGTAGTTGTATTCATCATGTGATAAGTCACACCAAAGGAGCATAATATGCTCTATGAACTACTTTGGATACGAAACTCTTCCTTCACATTTGAAATATTCACTTAAGATAAAGTCTTCTTGCTACTTAAGATTGTTAAAACGAACTTTGTACTCAACATTCTCTCCGTTTGTGACAAGTTCCAAAAGATGTGGAGTCTTCAATCGAACAACAAATGTGCAACACAAATGTAACACCCAGAATCAGGAAGACCAAGAAAGGAACGAAAAGCCCTAAGTCAAAGGAGTCAACTCGTCGAGTCCAAGGAATGACTCGGCGAGTCGGAGCGGGATCCATGTGCAAGGTTAAGTGACCGACTCGACGAGTCGGCTAGTGTACTCAGCGAGTCTGGTCTGGGTTGGGAAACCCTAATTCCGGGACTTGGTACCCTATTTAAGCATCTCATTCTCATTTCTAGGGTTTCATTTACAACCCCCACTATCCAGAGCAAACCCTAGTGCCCTCCATGAAAGTGTGAGCTATTATTGTGTGTTCTTGAGTGATTTGAAGACTAGAAGAAGGAGAAGGAGTTTGAAGAGCTAAAGAGTGGTTGTAGATCCAGAAGCAGTCCTTCTTCCTCATCATTTTCTGGTAATCAAGCTCTTACCTTGATCTATGGTTTCTTAGATCTCTTCATGTCCTTTTTTTTTAGAGTTTTGGACCAATCCATGGCCAATCCGAGTATTGAGCTTTTGGAGGACGAATAGAGACTAGATCGGAGCATCTTTGAGCCTTAGGAGCTCTGAGGAAGAAGCTTTTCTCAGCTATGGTTTCCTTTCATGGCTTAGACCTCCATTGTAGCTTGGGTTTGGTGTTCTAGCCTCATAACCCCTTGCATGCACGTAAAGTTAGCAACTTTACGTGCAATGCTAGCATAAGGAGTCCAAATCTATGAGTTGGAAGTGTTGGAATAGACTGAAAGAGACAGAATAGAGTTGTCACAAGGAGGACTCGGCTAGTCAGTTCATGGACTCGGCGATTCAGGTCGCAAAACCCAAACCCTTCCGTTTATGAGTCGGATTAGTGAGTGGGGTTAGAGAAGGACTCAGCTAGTCTGTGTCCGTGATGGACATGAAGATCATGGTACTCGACGAGTTCAAGGAGGAACTCGACGAGTCCAAGGCAATCTCCTTAGCTGATGAAGATGGACTCGGCGAGTTGTAGAACAACTCAGCGAGTCGGTTGAAGATAGTCCCGAAGTGTTAGATGAAGGAGAACTCGTCAAGCTCTCGCTAGACTCGACGAGTGGAGTCAGGGTTGTTTGGGATTTGAGGAGCATGGACTTGGCGAGTTGGTAGAACAACTCGGTGAGTCGAGTCAACTGGAAGGTTGACTTTGATCAGCACTTTGACTTTGACCATAGCTGACTTAGTTTGACTTCTAGAGTTCAGTTTGGGACTAAGTATTATATTGATATTAGTAGCTCGGTGAGCTAGTGGAGCAGCGGTTCAGAGAGTTGTCAGATAGCAGCCAGAGGGATATCAGCAAGTTCAGCAGTACAGGTGAGTTTCCCTTTGTGTGAATGGGTTTACGGCCGCAATGCCGACCCATGTAGTTATGAGTAAGAAGACCCGGGGGTTAGGTCTAGGCACTGTTTGCTAGTATGATATTCAGGACCAATGTCCAATGTCGGGCGGGTGCCCAAGGAATGGTTTGCATGATAGAGTAGTATACTTGTTGTCTGTGTGATACTTGTATGTGTCTGGTAAGGAGGTGAGTGTGGGCGAGGTCCCGTATCTCAGTATTAGAAGAGTATGGATGGGGTTCCATATCTCATTAGTAGCCTAGTAGGGGCGAGGCCCAAGTTAGGAATGGAGTGAGTGTGGGTTGGGCCCGTATCTCACTATCAGCAGGAGTGTGGACGGGGTTCCATGACTCATCAGTAACAAGACAGGGGCGGGGCCACGAGGCCTTAGCATAGGAATGCAGTAGAGTAGTTATGGATTATGTGTTATGCGATATGTTATATGTTTGTATATGACTAACGAGCAGGGCCTAAGAGAAAAAGATCTGTATCCGAGCGAGGCTCGAAGAGGCGGCGGGGCCGTTGTAACGGGCAAGGCTCAAAGTAGCAGGTGTGGCCCAGTATTTGCAGTATGTGATTATGCAGAGTATGTGGTAGGTTGGGGAACTCACTAAGCTTCATGCTTACAATTTTCAGTTTTTGTTTCAGGTACTTCCGGTAGCGGAGGGAAGAGCTCAGGATGATCGCATGGCACACATCATAGTTAGTCAGCCTGAGATGTTTTACTTTGATAATAAGAACATTTTTTGAATTAGCACTTTGATTTTATGTTAGGATTTATGTTATTGATTGACAATTGTGGTTTAAGTAACGTTTAAAAAAAATGAAATTTTTAGTCGTGATTTTTACAACAAAGCACCGATTTCCGAATTGCAATCCACGGTGCCAAATAATCCATTATCTCCTTTCTAGAATAGTTAAGGTTATTTGTGTAACACATCAACAATTGCAAACATGTTTATTGATGTACATCCATGAACCCGAACATGAAAAAACACGTTTGAAATGTTGGATTTTGTCTATAAAATAGTTTTCATGTTCCAAACTACTAACACATACACCGTTTATTGCTAAGTAACTACACGAGCAAAGTAAAGTACACAACAAAGATTGGTGCTAGACAATAACAATAATGTTATTAATATTATACGAAGACACATTGCTAATCATCGCCTTAAAGAACGAGAAAAAAACAACAAAAATAAGGAGGCCTTCCATATTTAAACATCATGGATCAAGATTTTATCATTGTACATATGAGTAGTGTTGTGATGAATATGAAGTAGACATTGAATATCTTTAGGAAAACTATAACCACAATGATTTAGCATTAAAGAAATATCAATGTAAATTGCCATTCAGCAACATACATGATTTAAGTATATCACACAATGATAACAACTCTAGTCTATAACAAACAATCTTTACTTAATAATAATAACTAATATAGGTTATATAGCCACCGATAAGTGAGCAAAAGCAAAACCTATTTTGACATTTCGACAAATTATATTATTTGATTTGATTTCATTCATTTGACTTTGACTATTCTAGAAGCTTGTTACAAGCACCTACACCAATAGCAGCAGCTAAATGCCAACCCGCATGAAGATATGGAATTTCAGGAAACAAATCATCAGCCACAAAAAAAGCTCCTCCTAAAAGTGCTGACATTTTATGAACATTGTGCACAACTTTTAGCCTTGGATCTTCTAAAGCTCTTCTTGCAAATGCAACCTTTTAATCAAAAATATAAGACACCATAATTATTATTACAAAAATGAACATGACTTGATGTGTCCTTTTAACAAATTGATCATCTTTTGATAAAGCAGAAGCATACCTCCATCATCCCAGTATGAACAGCTGAAACCATAAGTGGTTGAATAGGAAGACATAAAGCAGAAGCAGCCATTAGAAGTTTTGGGTTTTCTTCCCTAAGTGCCCTTGATAAACACTGAAAATAGCAATGTACTTTCATTTTCACATTATATGTGATTTAAGTTATTAAAAAAATGTAAAACAAATAATTTTTTTTTTACTAACCACTGTAGCTGTTGCTATCATTGTGTAATCAGCCCATCTTAAATACTTTCTCCATTTTCCTCTTGAAGAATGGTATAAACTTGATGCAATCCCTACTCCAATTAATGAATTTGCATAAAGTTTTGAGTTCAAATTCTTTCTGAAAATTGGAATAACAATAATTAGACTCCATAGATATAAAAGTAGAGTAAATTACGTTTTTAGTCCTGAAAAGATAATACTTTTACTTAGAACATGATTCAAAAAGGTTAGAAAAACCACAAATAAGGACCATAAGTGTAAGGAAAAACCTTTTTGGGACCAATATTGAAAATATCAGCTATACCCAAGGACCAAAATGTAATTTAGTGAATAATGTATAAACATTGAAGATATATATGGAAAGAACATGCCTTGGAGCTTGAATTCCAACAGCAATAAAAGGAATTGAAGTAAGAACATTTGCAATTCTCTCAGCAAGATGTCTATCGCCTAGAATAAATTAAAAAATAAATGTTAGAATGTGTAGTGTAGTGGGATTTGGGATGTGAATAAATAGTAAATACATACAAAATTATATCAAGAGTTATTACCATGTAAACAGCTATTAATGGGTCTTAGGCATGATGGTCTTTGTTGCCATACTCTCCTATTATCAATAAAAAAGATAGAAAAATGTTGTAATGCTGTTTACTACATAATTATCAGAAGAATCTATAAGTAACAAGGAATTTGAAGGTAACAGAGGATAAGTTTTGCACTTACTGCACAGTGTGTACTCTTAAGAGCTGGTTAACTCCTATGGTCAACCTTCCATGGGTCGACTGCTGAAAGTTTCCATTTTGAGAGATTTCTTCTAACTCAAATGGCGAATGTTGAACCACATGGACTCCATGCATGTGTTCTAGGGGTCTCCCTGTGTTTGATTGACTCTCTGGACCCATGGATCGATTGGCAATCAGTCAACAATTCGACTGATTGCCAATAAAGAATAGGTAGAAATGCACAACTGGAAAAAAAAAGTATGTATTGTAAGCTTGATACTAATTCGCACTAGTGATGAATCCAGGATTTCATATCATAACTAAAAGTTTAAAACCCTATTTCAAAAATTGAAATTGAGTCGTGATTTAAACCCAAATCATCAAGTTTAAGTTTCAATTGCAATCTCGGAACAAAACCCTATTTCGAAGCCAATCTCGATTCATGTTACGTCAATAATCTATCAACGACAACATTATCAATCAATCGAGGGTTTTTGATGAGCAACCTCCATGTTATGTTATGAACTACAAACAAAAGCGAGAAATGAACGCATTTATGGTTATGGAAAGAGGCGGAAATGGAGGGTGCGATGTACCTGGAAATCGTTGTTGGAGCTAGAAAAACTCGTGTGGGTATGAATCAAGAAGCCATGGGAGTTTTAGAAGATGTCAGAGTCGTTGGCAGATGCGAATTAAAACACGAATCTTCCAATGATGAAGAGGAAATTCGCATATTCGTGGCACTTTGATGAGCTTCTGATTTGCTAATTTTCCAGTAGGGTAGTCAAAAGTTGTCGACTTGTCGTCATCGTTCCATACGCCCCGAAAAAAATAATTGAGATGTTGCTTTTTTGTTTGGGCTTTATTAGTAACATGTTTGGCCCATATTTTAGCCCACTTGAAATATTACACAACCCAATTTTTTATCCGACCCATTTTTAAACCAAATCGAATCAAGGTAAACAAACAAAATCGTTTTGGACCGAAATCGTATTCGAGTGAAAATGAACTCGAATCCATACGAATTGGATTGGATGGGGTTGAACCGGATTGAAGAAACCGATTTGAGAAAACAAACCTATTTTTTATGTTTTTCAGAATTGAAAATTACAAAAAAGAAAGTTGTAATGGTTCGAAAATAAGTAACAAAAACTTTAGTTTGGTAACTTTATTAAAAATGAAGAAGAATCCACGTCCTTCTTTTTTTTTTTCAAATAATAAAGTATATAAAATTGATGAGAATGTAATCTTGAAGTCTAAAAATTTAGAACAAAACAAACATTTATAATGCAATGCAATGCATCTTCTTTGTTTTTCTGGTAGTAAAAGTGGTCGTAAGCGAGTTCTTCCGAGTTCCGATACAGACAATCATATAGTAGTGCTTCGTAAGCGAGTTCTTCCGAGTTCCGATACAGACAATCATATAGCAATCTCTTAGCTATTTCTTTATAATGTATTCATTTGTCCTCAAGTTTGTCTTCAATTGGTGAAATATGTTGTACATGTTTTACGCCATACAAAGTCTTTCAAAAAAAATGCATACCACAGGTAATATGGATGAGATAATTTTTTTTCATGGATATATAACCTTGTCACAAACAGAAAAAACGGATCTCGAAGCTGATTTCTTTTCTTCCCACCAAGCCAAAAATATATAAATTTTTAAACTCTTGTATACTTATATGTGCTAAAAAAACCCGGTTCTAATATACCTATCAGGCTCGCTTCTAGGGGTGCTAGTACATGCTATTTAGTAGCTTCATTTTTTTAGTCTAATTGATTTGTTACTAGTTGCAAAACCTATATATTACATGAGTTTATTCAGAAAAAATAAATAAACATAAAGATCTAACAATTTAGAAAATTTAAATTTATAAGAAAAAAATAAAATATTAAGTATTAAAATTGAAGTGTTGGTTATCTTTTAAATTAAAACTAATAATTTAAATAAATAAACAACTAAAATAATTGGATTCAATTTAGAAATTTAAAATTTTTAAGGAAAGTTGTATTAATGAATTGAATATACATTTATTATTACATTTAAGTATTATATGAAATTTAATAAAATGAAAAAACCCACAAAATGACCCATGAATATAATTTAATCTAAATTTATCACAAAATGACATGTGACATAATGCATAAAATGATTACAATTGACAAAGTTATTTCATTTATTAGAAATGATTAGCGGATCTAGGTTATTCCAGTGTATTTCTCATTGAGTCATGGGTATTGTACCATATTTCTTTAAATAAATCACAATTATTTTTGAACAAATATTGTTAAATTTAGCTTTTGTCTCGATTGTAAAATTTGCGTTTTTACCTAATAAACTCAAGTTATAAGATAGATATATTGTCAAGTAAATTTCAAACCATGCCAACATTTATCGTTAGGTTCAATGCATCGGCACAAGTAATAACCGGTGACATGTCTTGAGAATATTTTTTTAAATTTAATTTCCATCGGTTGTACAAAACATTTGGTTTTTCATTTCAAAATCATTTAATGCCAAACACATTTAAAATATTTGGTCACGGGTAAAAGAACTTGTAGGATAATACCCAAGAAAAAAGTAGATGTCTAAAAAAAAAAACTTGGTGAATTGTTTGATAAGCACCAAACTACCCTATGAATATGGGTAACCCTGTAACAGTGTGCAAGGTTCTCGTGAAACATTTTTAAAGTATTATTTTGTTGTAAACCACATTCAAACATATTACATGTCAAATTCCATTGATGAGATACGTTCAAATTCGACCATAACCAAATGACATTTGCATTGTTACAAGACTTCACATATTTATTATATCGATTGTTGCTAGAATTATAAATATCACATAACATTTGTCTAAATTTATCTCTTATTTCTCCAATTTGCTTTAGCATGTCTTGCACAACCAAGTTAATAATGTGTACTACACATCCACTATAAGAAAAAACATCTATCACAAAACTAATTTATAATTTATTTTTTAGTTGTCAAATCGCAACGATATTGTTCACACATATCAAAAGGTATATAAATAACTTTTGGTTTGCACTTTAGAAGTTGTTATTATGTAATATTAAATTTTATATAAATTATGACCAGTGTGAATTGTAATCATTTGCTTCCTCATTTCCATGAAAAACTTCAACCACAATGAATACATATAAATTTGACAATAATGCGGTTGAAGACTTTCTTGGATTAACCTTATCGGTTGTGGGTTGTCGAAGTAGTCAAAGGCAAACTTTCTTGAATGTCATTGCTTTCTGGGCAATAATTTACTCGTAATTTCAAATGATATCTTGATCCATCATTGTTGCTTAATCATGGTTTGGACCAAATTCTATCGCAATACACATTTGAATGGTTTTTCGTGTTGAATTTGTATTTTCTTTAAAGATACCGTATTTATTATATCGAGCTTTCCTTTTACCACTAGACATTTCACATAATCGAAATGTTGCAAGATTTCAAGGTTTCTTTTTCGTAGCTTTGATCACAACTGTTTCATTGGTTGAAGAACCTCCGACACCGAGAGAAGATTGTGATTGACCATTTTCGAATGTCATTGCTTGCAAAGAGAATTAAAAAGAGCTAGTAAGTAGTTTTTGAGCGGTATGAGTACCATAACACATCCAACACATATTTATACTAGCAAATCAAGGGCAATTGGGTCATTTATGCAAAAAATCAACAAATAATGGCTATAATAATAATAATAATAATAATAAAAGCATTTCTCTAACGGCTCAATAGCAAACCGATTTCTGTCAAACCACTAAGCCAACGCTATATACCGGTCCAAACCATTTTATCAATTCATCGCCCGATAGGCATAATAATCCTTCCATAATAATCCTTCTGTGATCTTATATCTTACTTGTACATGGTCAAAATGATCTTATTTCTAATTAAGATGTTTTATTCTTAATGTTTACGATTTTAACAACAAAAATTATGATGCTTAAGAAGTTAAAGTCGATAATACTATCTTTCGAGCAAATTTGAGTATAAGTTCATTTTTGTAGGATCTTACGTATGATCCTGATTCGATCTTACAACTACGAACTTGCAAAACGTAAAACGATCTTAAGTAAGATCTCGATTTTGACAACCTTATTTTTTTAATGGTTTTTTTATCTAGTTCCTTGTTATAAATTTTCTTTTATATAATTCCTCTGTTAAAAGAAAAACTAAATTTATCACCATTAACAACGATAAGCATTTGAAAAGATGACATCACTTGTGTTATCTGTTATCCATTTTAAACTTATAAACTATAACTTTCAGTTAATTATTTTTTCTATTTGGTCGAGTTGGACCAACGTTTAAAACACAAATTGAAAGTTGCTTCAAGAATAGATGACTAGGTGAGACTCGTATATTACACGTGTTTATTAAAAGAACCAAAAGTAACGGCGTGAGTAAAAAAAGATCATTCACGTAAGTTTTGGTAACCACAAAGTCCATCTTCATAAAAAAATAAGTAACAACTGAGTCTGTAGCATTTGCTAAACCACATGAATTATTTAAGTAATTTGGTCTTAATTAATCTATATTAATAAAATTAATTACGAATGTCAATTCATAAATGGAATGTACTATCTATATTAATATACATATACATTAATTAACGGGTTTATAACCCGTGGGAAACACAATTATAAAATTAATAAAACTTTTATAATAAAAATTTATAATTATTAATCAATTATTTTAAATAAGTCATTTTAAATATATTATTAATTAAGAGATATATCAAAATTTTAAAGTTATTATAACTTCAAATTTAACATATAATTAGAAAATTTAAATTTGAATTTTGAAATGAGTTGCCTAATATATCTACATGACACATGACATAATATTAATGAGGAGTTATATTAGAGTGACACTTGGCAAAAGAAGATTAAAACTATTCATTTATTAGTTGTGAGACCCGTATGTTTTACGAGTTTGGTAAAACAAAAAATATATATGAAGGTTTAAACAAAAATTTATTTAAATTTGAAATTTTAGATTTGAAATTTAAAATTTAAAATTTAAAATTTAAAATTTAAATTTAAAAGGAAACATATTAAATACAATATATAAGTAATAATATTGTAATTTATTGGCTATTTTTAATTAAGGCAATTATTAATTGGTGTGTAAATTTGATTGTTAACTAAGAAAAAATAAAATAGGAGAAAATGGCAAATGGAAAAAAAAAATTATTCAAAAATACCAAAAAATGACATGTATCTAAATTAATGTAAGAGTGACAAGTAGCAAAAAAACTTTTATTTGTTAAAGAGAATTAAAATAGAGAAGATATATTAATAAAAAGAGGAATTCACAAATAGAAAGTTATTATGTATATTAATTAATATATTAAAAAAATTCTACTATAATAAATGAATTTTTTTTTGTCATTTGTTACACTCTCATTAAATTTACCAAATGTCATTTTGTGGTTATTTTGAATTAATTTCTATTCCACATGTCATTTTATGATTTTTCTATTTTATTAATTCCACATAGGATTTAAATGCAATAATAAATGCATATTAATTTCCTTAATGAACTTTCCTTTTAATTTCAAAATTACTAAATTAAAGCTTCATTAATTTCCTTTATTTATTTATCTAAATTATTTGTTTAAATTTAGAGAAAAAAACACTTTAATTTTTGTAATTCAATATTTGTCTTATTTTTCTTATAAATTCAAAATTTTCAAATATTTAGAATTTTATATTTAGTTTTTTTATTTTAAATAAACTCATGTAATACATGAGTCTTATACCTAGTTAATTAATATAACGTAACATTTAATAGGTGGAATTTGAATAAAAAAGAAAAAACAACAATAAAAATGACAAGTGGATATTAAATAATTCAAAAAATCTAGAAAATAACAAGTGTCAAAATGAAAAAGAAAATTACATGTACCAAAATCATTTTTATTTATTAGGATAGATAAACCAACTATTAAGTATATAAAAACATCTATACAAAGTCAATTAACAAACTAAGAATACAAAACAAAAATAGATGATGTGATAACACTATCCGTAAATATTCTACGTTGTGACCGAATAAAGCATGAATCTCAATCTTTTTTTTACACCATCAGTTTTAAATAATCAAACTAATAAGCATTAATTTTAAACAATTTCTTGTATAAACGATAATTTTTATCCATCTATATAGAAATTAACTAGTTTACGTTAGATTTGATTACAAACTGATTAAGCTGATAATGTAAAAAAGATTACTTAAAAAGAAAAAATAGGTTGGAGTTATACAAGCTCCACGAAGACACGAATGCTTTATGATGGTGATAGTCATGTGAATTTGACTATAAGACATTGGCTAATCTAAGATATTTTTCTTCACGGGGACACATCAAACATAGAACTTGACTATATGGTTATAAAAGCTACATAGTATATAAATAATTTAATATATAGTAGAACTAAATAATAAAATAATTAATACAACCAAAAACCTTTCTTTTGCATTTTAGCTGGTCGCAGGTTTGGTCTGTTGATTTTGAAGGTCAAATGTGAAAAATAAAAACTGGCCTCTAAAATTCCAGATTAGAATGCACAACATAAATTAATGATGGATATTGATGGAACTGTGACACATTAAAATTTTGGACTTCAATGTATAGATCATGTGTAGTCGCACACCCAGTACCTCCTCCCCGGGGCTGCGCTGACATTGACTGGTTGATTATGGGAACGAGGGCACCAAATGAAAGAGGTGAAAACAATTTATTCACTCAAAAACGAAAAAAGTTATATGTAATTGTTAAGTTAGAAATAGAAATAAAAGTAGCTAGATCAACCCATCAAAATTATTTAGGGCTGTCAATTCTCGACACGACCCGCGACACGACACAAAATAAATGAGTTTGGGTTGAGTTCTTCAACCCACCAACTCGCCAACCCGTTTATTAAACGGGCCATATATGAGTTTTTTCAAAAAATAAATGGGTTGACCCGCCAACCTATTTATATTTTTAATAAAAAAAAATTATTTTATTTTTAAATGTATTTATGTATCAAGTATTAATATTTAATAATTATTATATAATAAATTACTTTAGCATTTGACTTATCTATGTTTGTATTAATGTTTAGTTTGAACATATTTCTATGAATGTTATAAATCTTCATTTGAATGTTTAAGACTTAAGTGTCAAAATTCGGATATGTTTCCATCAACCATCAAGAATTTATTCATGTTTAATTGTCAATTTTATTTATGAAATCTGACCAACGAACCCAAATCTGACTTACGAGCATGCCAACCTGTGAACCCGTATAAATAAATGGGTTGACGGGTCATATATGGGTTTATGTTCCAAACCCGCCAACCCGTGATCCGCCAATCTGTGACATGCATATTTAAATGGGTTGTGTTTGGGTTGACATATTTTGACCCGCCAACACGCGAAACGTCAACCCAAACACGACACGATTGTTAGACCTAAGATTATTCAAGGGTTGTGTCCATATAATATATACAAACTATTTTAAGTTGCTACTTATTTTTAGTTTTTGACTTCCAAATTTTTAAACTTTTCTTGTAGAGCCAATCCGGCTGATCAGCCAGCCTTTTGAATAGCTATTTGTCTGGACAGTTGTACGTATGTCGGCAGCTCGTGGGTAGTCATGGGGTCAACAATCTTGGCATCTGACAGAAAGTAAGGGAGAAAGATATACTATCTAGTAGCCTAATACGTCCGCATGTAGGCCGAGGGTTGCTGTTTGAGAAACTTGGGTTTGATTTCTATGAAAAGTTCTTTTTGTGTGTTAAGTTATTTTTTTGATAGGTGTAAGTAAAGCTTACGTTCGTCTTTCATGTGAAAAACACATTTCGAAAGATCTTATACATTCCACAGATTAAAAAAAAAAAATAGTCGATCATATGGTTACGAAAGAAGAAGTAGCCTCAAGTCCTCAACAACTTTTTATCTCTTTCATTCCTATTTCTTTTTACTCATTTGTCTTAGTCATAAGATCATATCCACAGTCCACACTATTAGTTAACCTCTTGAAAGTTTATTTACTTATCAAATCAATAAAATTTAAGATTCTTTTATGATACATAAGCTTTTTCTTAAAGTTCTTTTCTACTATTTAAACATTGGTCTCCAATTATTTAAAATGTTTTATAAATTATTTTTCAATAATTTTTTCGTTTTTAAACACACTATATCTTTGATATTTGTATTAGTATATAGTTAATCTATATAAATATTGATTTTATTTGCATATTTACTATATTAAACAAATTAGTCAAAAAAAATAATAAATATAAAATATAAAATATAAAATATAATAAGACGGATAAATTAAAAATATTAATAAAATGAATAAATTACATGTTTTACCTAAATGAATCATTAATAAATATTGAATGATCAATGGATAGTAAAATAATAAGTTATAAATAAATATTTACCCCATCCATATTGAGTGAGTGATAAAATGATAATAAATCATATAAAATTTCAATTACATGTTCTTTGGTTATAGTTACTACGCCGATAACATGGTGTTGATATGGCCAAGATGCAACAACGTGCACACCATCCCTCACCGATATTGGTGTATGTAGTGCCGGAACCAGAATCAAAGTTAACGGGTATCCCAAACGATGGATTTGGTTTTTCGGTTTTCCAAACTCGGTTTTGGGTTTAAACCCAAACCCATTCAAAAGTTTAACTTATTGAGAATTGAGAAACTTGAGTTGCTTATATAACATATGTATAGGAATTATGTTTCATGTTATGGTCGATGTCGGACAATTTTAGAATTTAAAAATAAAAGGTGAAAAACTGATAAACAAAATAAAATACACTCATGTAAGGGCCAAGATTCAAAATAAGAATCTCAAAGTTAAAGGTTCAATCCTTTACCACTTGGACAACTCAGTATTTGTGTTTAATTTTCACAAAATCATAATATAATAGGTATAATCCGTATAAAACTATATAAAAGGAGCTGCAGAAATAAAAGTTTGAAAGAAGATTTGAACTTGCAACCTTCATAAACACCCCCTAACGCCTTAATCATCTGAACAAACTACAACTTGTGTTATTATCTCGCTAACCGTATTAATATTATGTATATATACACTACATAAAACGGAATTTTTCTAAAAAAATTACAGTACTGGATTTTTTTAGGGGTATCCCGGCATCTATTGTGGATCTGCCCATGGATGCATGGTGGTTAGGTGATATGTGGTCTGTATAATGCCATGGGACGCGGTGCTGAGAGAAAATGACTGTTTTTCAACGATCATATATATATATATATATATATATATATATATATATATATATATATATATATATATATATATATATATATATATATATATATATGGAAAAGTTATATGGAGAATGAATGATTAGGGCAACACATATTTGAACCAATGAAAACATGACAACACATCACTTCCACAATACATTACTTGTGAAGAAAGAAATTGACACATGTCATTTGATTATTGGTTCTGGTAGATGTTGCCTTACTTATTTGTTTTCCATAGAACTCATTCCTTTATATATATATATATATATATATATATATATATATATATATATATATATATATATATATATATAAATACATACAATCTTAACCACATTTTCCTCCTATATTATATGCATTAGTATCTTTTGTATTCTCATATAGTGAGCAAAACCAAATACACCACCATCAAACTGAAACACAAATACCACACTTGAGAATTAAACACAACACCATTACAATTTCTAGTTTACGATTCACTGAGTAGAAGATTCATGAAATTGCTTCAAGGTTCTCCTATTCCGCATCATAACCTATTCCAACAAACTCTTCAACAAAAAGAATCCACAAGCTACATTTCAACCAAAATTTTTCCAACAACCAATCTCAATTCCACAACAACCTTTTTCCAAGATTCTAAAATCCAACAACCGTTTTTGGTGACACGACAATACTAATTGTTTTATGCAAACATCTTTACACTACTAGAAAAACAGCCTTTTACGACGCTCATTGCGCGTCGTAAAAGGCTCAGACGACGCGCAAATGCGCGTCAAGGAAGGCCCTGTCATAAAGATAGACGACGCGCAATTACGACGCGTGTTTACGACACGCAATGCGTATCAAGGAAGGTCATGTCATAAAGGAAGACAACATGCATTCGCGTGTCGTAACCTTACGACGCTCGTGTTAATGACACGCAATGCGTATCAAGAAAGCCCCTGTCAAGAAAGGCCATGTCATAAATGAAGATGACACACATTTTTGCGTATCATAATTTTAAATGTTTAAAAAAAATATTATTTATAGATTTATTTATTTTCAAATTAAATTTGTATTTAATGTTTTATAATAGAAAATAAAATATCATATACAAAAAATAGAATCCATTGCATAAATTTAATGTCATACAATTCTATTTCTTACTATATATAAATTTGCATCTAATCTACTGTGTACATCAAATTCCAACTAAGTAAAGTTACATCTTGCCTTTCATAATTCTTTGAGACTAATGCTCCAAACAGCTGATTATATGGATAAGCAGTTGTACGTTGGCCCATCTCACTCAATAATGACTTAGCCATATTCAACTCCAAGTCTTTACTGCATCTTGCTGATAATGCTGCAAGATTTAAATCAAGTGGCTTCATATTCCTTTCTTCCATCAACTTTACCTGATGCACAAGGACCAACTTGACCTGTTTCATCAGCAGAAACAACCAAGTTACCTAGCATATCTGGAGTTGAAGTTTAAGATGATTATTTTACTTGGAGTTAGTTACAATTTACCTGTTGTTGATTAGTTTCTTGTATATACGCCTTTGTCTACCGACTCCAACAACCCTTATACATGTAAAGGACTTGAAAGGGTAAAATTTAAAGACTACATAGCCACTTACAGTGAAAGACAAAAGCCACCAGGCCAGCATCTCTATGTACCAATCTATCATGACCATGACATAAACAAAACTCATTTTAATAAAACTGATTTCATTAAAATAACAAGCTAAACAACAAATCATTAATTTCAATTGATAAAACTTAATTTAAGGATAAAATAGATTTACCCGATATGCTATCAAAGGTCAAGTGTTCTAAATTTGCTTTGTACTCTTCAAATAGGTTCCCCAAAAAAAACAAATCATTAATTTCAATGCACTTGTCAGTTTCTTTTATGTTAATGCGCATTTTTCTGATACTTTGCCCTGCAATGCAATCCAATTATTCAAAATGAAAGCAAGAAAATGATGCTATAAATAAATTCTGAGAAAATGACTCCCAAAAACATGATAGCCTGCCATATAGTAAAAGAGTCCAGAATAATACCGATTAAGTAACCCCCTAGTTTCAATAAAAATGACACATTATGCAGAAGTCCTCTTACTTTCTCTTCTATTTCAAAACAGAACTGCAGTATATAACAGAAGTTTACTTTATATGTTCAATATGAGAGGGAGAGTTCAATATTAACACAAACAATGGAGTTTAACATGCAAATAATGTAATAAGTTATAATACTTGACGGGGGCAAAAAAGTCATTTAATATTTTCAAAACTATTATTAGTAAGTACCTCAACACTGGTGGTATAAAGTCCACCATCAAACATCTCTATCTTGCATTTTTTTTCAATTTCACCACAGGGACAGGCAAGTATTCTTCATATAACCGCCTATACAGTTCAAGAGTTTCGACAAACTAAAAATAAATACATCACTAAAATACTTTATCGATTTATCCACTAAACTAACCAATTTTAACAATCAACAACAAGTATACTAATATTGATACGACAGTTGACAATATATTAACCTAATTTATCAATTTGAGTATATAATAATAATATAATACTATAATATACTAAAGCAGAATGTAAAATTTTCACCAGTTTATGGATATAGACAACTAGATTATTTTCAAAAATAGTTTATTAATGGTTAATCACAATAGGAAATACTATTTTATCAATATCAGTATAAAAATACAATAAAGCGTAACATAGGTATTTTTTATTCCTTAAATTTATAATTGTACCTCAGCGTCTGCCTCATCCTTTGATGCAAAAACAGTGTGTCCTTCTTGCCAAAGAAACTCACGGCTCCTAGAATAACAACAGTTTATTATCATTTCAAGAAATAGAAAATCAAGACAAAAAATCATGTCATGTGATGAATTATGAATAAGAAAGCAAAGAAGCTACCTGATAAATGGAGTCGGATTACTAAACTCCCACCGAACAACATTACACCATTGGTTAAGTTTCTAGGGCAAGTCATGGTGTCCCCTGATCATTTTGTGAAATACGGATACATCACAGTTTCACTTGTTGGTCTAATTGTAATTGGAACTTCCAATTCATAATCCCCTGATCTCGTCAACCATGCAACCTGAAAGGGGAATAAGGAGGGCATTCATGTCTTCAAGAGAATAAACAACATGAGATAATGTATCAATGATGCATGTTTTAGTCCTTCCACCAGATGAATCACGAAGAAGACTAGTTAATTTGCTATCCCTGGATTACCTAAATGATAAAACCTAAAAATCAAAATCTTGAACCCATGAATGTTAAGTGTAAATTCTGTATTTAGATGAACAAACACAAGAACATATTCAAAATCTGAGACCTGTAGACATCAAAATGATTATGCACCAAAATCCACGTGACCACCAAAGCTTAGAGTTATAACTAAGTATGTATGTCTTATGGAAAAGGAGGTACCTGGTGAGGTTTAACAGACGATAATGGAGTACCTGGTTAAGTTTCTAGGGGAAGTCAAAGCCTCTCTGATACCATGATAAAAAGTGTATTTTTGTATTTCATTTCTCATCAATTCATAACAGAAAGGAAATACTTTATAAAGGAGCATAAGAAGCTAAAAAACGACAAAGGCTAATCTACTCCTATAATCAAGGAATTTACATAAAAGAATTTATTCCTAAAATACCCTCATGACAGCTCATGCCAACATGTGTGTGGTGTGGTGGGTTACTTCATCTTCAACAGAGCAGCCAAATGTCGGACAACCACCATTTGAAACTTTCCCTGCATTTGTCCTATCGTGAGAGCCCTGGTACAGAAAATTACCATATTACCGTTCCACCAAGAAATAATATTGACTTTTTATTTAAAAATTATTATATATTATATTGTGAGGGACCTGGTGCAGTCATATTCTTAATTAAATTTTAAACATCATTTATCCAAACAACACTGAATGGGAAGAAAAAGAAAGAACATGTCAAGTCTATCTGTTCCAGCCAACAACAACAGCTTTGGGACAGGAGATGACAGAAAATTTTCCGAGAGGCCTTCATACCTGATTTTTTTTTTATTTACAAAAATAGAAAGTTAAACATAATAAAAAATTTCTTCAATGACTACAAACATCAAAGAGTTAATTTTTACCATCCTCTCCAATAATGGAATTTGAATCAAGAGAAGAAGTATAACTCACTTCTTTGATTTATCGATGCTTCTTGATATAAGATCAAAATCCATGTAGAAGAAACCCATTTGTAAAGTGTAAATACCAAGTCCATTCTTTTCCCTATAACAACTTTTTTGCCTTGTGTCACCTTCAGTTGTTCTAGTGCTTTCTCCTGGTTGCAATAAAGATAAAAAATGTTAGCTGTTTTTTTATGCAAATGCTAATTAGGTTAATAAGATATATTCAAGGTACCAGGTGCTCGAAACAGAAATTGTGTATTCTTTATCAGGATCATTAAATATATATTTGGTTAAACAAATGATTGATTTGATAATCATAATGAATTTTTTGAAACTGCTTTTGTTAGCGATTCTGTCGGATACAAGTTTTTTGTTAAATAGAAAAATGTGTTGCATTTATGTTTTATAAACTTAGGGTGTATTATGAGTTTTGGTACAATATAGGGGCATTATTATATGGCATGAAAAAAACTATGGAGTGGCACTGGAAATCAACATAGTATAAAATTTGCATGAACAGGTAAACTTTATTTGTTGAGTACCTTGTCACCAATCCGGATGTAGAACAAAATTTTTGTAAAATGAGCTTCTCTAACTTCACTTTCTCCTAAATTTTCTTCAGCATCCACGATTCTAAATAAAACAAGAACAAAAAAAAGATGGTGAGACAGGCCAAACCAATCTATCACTCACTTTTGATTTGCATTTTCTTTAATAGCAAACTGGAAGCCATGGAATTTGAGGTCCTGAACATAGATTCCATTAACTTTCTTACGATGGAACATGGCAGCACCTATACATTGTTACATTGCAATACAAAAGCCCAAACTCCAACAGCTTGTATTATGATCTTAAGTTCATGGTTCGATGGATTAGAGTTAGACTTGTTCATTTCAAACCTATTCAAGCATAACTATTGCAACATATTCATGTAGGTATCGGTGGTTATATACAAAAAATGCCAATGTCATTCAGTAACAGATTCAATAACAAATCCATGTAAAATGCAGATGAATTAAACATACGAAAAAAATTTGTTGCAGAAATAAGAACATCTACCTTCAAATTTGAGGCCGTTAAATCTATGTACATATATATTTATGAAAATAAGCATGGATTAGTAGTGAGATGCAATGAAACATAGCTTACTTTTCATCGAGCTTCTTGAGCTCTTCGGCAATCCAAGACCTTCTGGTCAAGTTCCAGCATGGAATTCACGGCTAGGGTTTCGTACAGCGGCGCCATGTCTTCAAAATCAAAAATCCACACAACATGAACAAAAATTAACGAAAGTTCATAAAAAATCTATGAGATCCAATCGGTTAATGAGTGGAGATGATTACCGTTGGATGTCTTGTCATTCATGGCTGGATTTTCTTCCGGAGCGATGATGACGGTGGCTACGTAATAGGAAAGTGCAACTTGTGATCATTGGGTCACGATCTCCACAGCATCGTGTTCTTCCCCCTTGAAGTACAGTAACGATAATGGTGCCCTAGGGATTCCGATGTCAATTTTATCAATCTGATCAGAGAAGTTTGTATTTGTCTCCCTTAGATCTGCCAAAACCCTTTGATTTAGTGAGGAATGGAGTATACCATTGGGGTTGATCACCAGAGGAAATGTCGACGTCTGTAGTAGACCAATGGCACAACTCTGATTTAACCTCCTATTGGTGTAGCTTTCCTTGAGATTCTTGGGATCGCTGTATCATCTTCTCAATAGATTGAGGCATATCATTGAGTAGCTCTTTCATGGCTCTCGAGAGGTCCTTCATCTGTTTATGTTGAGTAACTGAAGATTGAGAGAAGTAAATGGAGGGTATATGAACTGAAACCCTAGTTCCAACAATAGTTGTGGTTCCAACAACTATACCCCTTTGATTTCAATTTCATGGCTTGGTGGCCAAAAAACCTTGGATTTCACTAAAAACGGGAACCGATTGAAGGTTTTTTTGGTATTTGATTGTGTGAGAGAGAGAGAGAGAATAACGATTGAAAGAAGGTAGAGGAGAACATGGCGGCTTTTCAAAATTTTGGAATTTCATTTCCCCCGCAAGCTTCTAAAATGCGTGTTTATGAAAAAAAATATAAAGCGACGTGCGCACACTCCAAAAATATCAAAGGGAGGAAGAGTTACAGCCGCATAATGAGGTCTAGGGTTTACAGAGAAAAGGAGAAGCAGAGAGCGAAGGTTGTTGGCTGGTGGAGAGGATGAATTCGTTATCCATTCCCGAACATAAACAACTTGATAGAACGAAACCTGCAAATGAGGTATAGGGTTTACATGGAATCCATAAAAGATAGATGAAATGCGGGGTTTTTAATTTTTTAGGATTTCATTCCCCCTGCTATTAAAGGATGGAACGCGCGCTTCCGTTAAAATTTATAAAGCGACATCCTTAGATGACACACATGTGCCCTCCGTGTTTTTGATTTTTTTTTTCTTTAAGACACTAGTCTGAGGGCGCGCAATAATGCATAACCTAAATGCTTAAATTTTTTGAAGAGACGACACCATTTTAAAGTCACCCCCTTTTGCGTAGCATAAATCACTGAGCGTCGTGGATTGCGCGTCGTAAAAGGCTATTTTTCTAGTAGTGTTACGTACATGTATTTTATTGGTGTTTGAGACGGAGATTGAGAAACTGAAAAGTAGTTGAGCTTCGGAAGAAACCATAAGGTTTTGAAACTTCGACTTGTAGTTGATATCACTTGGGAAGACACGTCCTTGTATGGTAGGGTGGGGGTCGATGGGGGTAAACAAAGAAGGGTTTCATGGTGAGGTTCGGTGTCAGAGACATATGCGGGGGAGTTAAGGGCTTTATGGTGGGTAGGATGGAGGTTGTGTGATAATAGTGAGTTGTTTGAGCAATGACAATAGACGGTGAATATTTTGGGTAGATGAGAAAGGGAAAGCTTAATCTTGATTGTAAATTTCGAATTAGATAAAAATGGTCATGTGAAAGCTATGGAAATTGTATGTGTTTTATATGAAAGGGAGTGTAACGTCTAGCAAATTCATCATAAAATTTTCATTTTTAAAACAATAAACCATACAAATGAGTTGTTCCAAAACAAATCAAAGTGAATATATCATGTAAAAATCAGAGTAAAAATCACAAATAGCCAATGCGGAAACTATGGGGGATGTTGTGCAGTCACTAATGGGTTTTAGCCATAAGAACATCCTATGTGCTCATGCAAACCCTAATGCTTGGATCTAGGTTTTTCTATTGTACATGCATTCATCCAAGACTTTAAACCCTAGATCCAGCATGTGATGATCGATATTAACATAAGAATATGGTTTAGATCTTACCTTGATTGTTATGTAGCAATAACAATCTCAAATCCTCCTTGTAATTGGCTTCTGAAAGCTTAGTGTCACAAATGTCACACCACTAATGGCTCACAAACACCAAGAGCTAGAGGATGACTTAGGAGAAGAGAAGGAGGCACCAAAAACGTCCAAGAAACCCTAAGGAACAATTAGCCACATTTTTTGATGCCTAGGGGTCATTATATAGTGAGGCCATTAGGGTTTTGAAACGGTGAAGTGCAACCCAAATGGACCATCCCGGGTCGGGTCAAGTCATACCAATTATAGTTATGGACTTTGACACTAATCCAACAATTATAATGGTGTTTTTTTTATTTTTATTTTAGAGCATTGCCTTGTAATGGTGTATATGAAACTGTGATGGTTGTAGACAACTTAGGAAATAATGTATTGCATATTGATTCTTCCACTGGTTTGGATAAAGCATCCTTGTGGCATTGTCGTCTTGGACATGTCAACAAGAATCGCATAGGCTAACTCCAAAAGGTTGGAGTCTTGGAATCATTTGAATTAAAGTTAGATGATACTTGCGAATCTTGTTTGCTTGGAAAGATGACTAAATCAGCTTTCATTGGTTCCTATGAGAGGGGTGAAGGTTTGTTGGACCTCATACACACAAATGTGTGTGGACCCTTCAGAACCGCCACAAGGGATGCTAACCGCTTTTATGTGACTTTTACTGATGATTATAGTAGATATGGCTATGTCTACTTAATCAAGCATAAGTCAGAAACCTTTGAAAGATTCAAAGAGTTTAAGCAAGAAGTGGAGAATCAGCGGGGCAGGAAGATAAAGATGCTCCGATCCGATCGAGGTGGTGAGTATCTTAGTATCGAGTTCCTAGACTATCTTAAGGAATGTGGAATTGTTTCACAATTGACACCTCCTAGGACACCACAGCTTAATGGTGTGGCTGAGAGGTGCAATCAAACCTTGTTGGAGATGGTTCGTTCCATGATGAGTCGAGCTTCATTAACTATCTCATTTTGAGGGTATTCCTTAGAGAGTGTCGCCCATATCTTTAATCTAGTCCCTACCAAGAAGGTTACCGATACACCTCACAAGATGTGGACAGGGAAGGTTCCCTATTTAGCACACATCAAGGTTTGGGGTTGCGAGGCTTTCGTAAGACGCGGGACTCACACATCAAGGTTTGGGGTTGCGAGGCTTTCATAAGACGCGGGACTCATGACAAGCTCGAACCTCGGAGTGAGCAGTGTATTTTCATCGGCTACCCATAGAAATCCTTTGGATATCTCTTCTATAGGCCGTGTGACAATGTTGTCTTCATTGCGAGGTGAGGAGTCTTTCGTGAGAGATAATTCATAAGCCAAGGAAACAGTGGGAGGCAAATTGACCTTGAAGAGCTTCAAGAGTCAAGCGGTGAAGAAACCTCAAACACTAGTGATCAACCCGAGGAGGAAACTCCCGTTGAACCGATTGACGAGTCTATACCTCTAAGGCGTTCCAAAAGATTTAGGAATACACCTGAGTTTTATGGTTTCCATATTACTATAGAAAGTGATACATTTATCAGTGATAGCACACTGGTAAATTTGGACGAACCTAACAGTTACAAGGAAGCCATGGCGGGCCCCGAGTCTGCAAAGTGGAAAGAGGCTATGGACAGTGAGATTCAGTCCATGTACGAAAATCAAGTTTGGAACTTGGTTGACAATGTATTGGGTCGTAAGACAGTTGGGTGCAAATGGATCTTCATGAAGAAGACCGACATGGATGAGAAAGTACATACTTATAAAGCGCGACTGGTTGTGAAGGGCTTTACTCAAACTCCGGGAGTTACCTATGATGAGACCTTCTCACCAGTAGCTAAGATTAAGTCTATTAGGGTTATGCTAGCCATAGCTACATTTCATGATTATGAAATATGGAAAATTGATGTCAAAACCGCTTTCCTTAATGGAAAGTTGGCTGAAGATGTTTAAATGAATCAACAAGAGGGTTTTGTCAATGCAGAGTACCCTAATAGAGTGTGTAAGTTTGAGAAATCCATTTATGGATTGAAACAAGCATCTCGTAAATGGAATCTTTGTTTCGATGAGAAAGTCAAAGAGTTTGGTTTTTCGAGAAGCGAGGATGAGTCCTGTGTATATGTTAGAGCTAGTGGTTTATAGTTAGCTTTTTGGTACTGTATGTGGATGACATAATACTCATAGGAAATGACATACCAACCTTACAGGAGGTGAAATACAGGATTGGGAAGTGTTTCGCTATGAAGGACCTTGGAGAAGCTGCCTACATCCTAGGGATAAGGATATTAAGAAACAAGAGTAAAAGAATAATTGGACTTAGTCAAAGTACCTACTTGGACAAGGTGTTGAAGATGTTCAACATGTAGAATTCCAAGAAAGGTGACTTACTGATCCAAAGCAATGCCAAACTGAGTAAGACTCATAGTCCGAGTACAGAGGTTGAGATAGCTGAGATGAGTCGATTACCATATGCTTCCGCAGTTAGGTCGATCATGTATGCAATGACTTGTACTCGCCCTGATGTGGCATTTGCTTTGAGCATGGTCAGCAGATATCAGGGGAACCCTGGTAAGGCTCACTGGACTGCGGTAAAGAATATTCTCAAGTACCTGCGAAGGACTAAGGACTGGGTTCTTATCCTCGGTGGGAGTGATAACTTGAGAGTGACAGGGTATAGTGACGCCAACTTTCAGACCGATAGAGATAATTTTCGTTCTCAGTCGGGCTGGGTATTTACCCTGAATGGAGGAGCAGTTACTTGGAAAAGTTTCAAACAAGAGACTGTAGCTGATTCAACGTGCAAATTAGAGTACATAGCAGCAAATGAAGCGGCGAAGGAGGCGATATGGCTGAAGAACTTCGTTGGGGACCTTGGAGTTGTACCAGATATAAAGGGGCCTATGGAGATTTTCTATGACAGCAACAGTGTAGTTGCCTTAGGCAAGGAACCAAGGGGTCATGGTAGATCTAGGCACATTGACAGAAAATATCACTTTATAAGACACAAGAGAGAAGAAGGACTCCTCGTATCAAAGAGGGTATCATCAGAAGAGAACCCATCAGATCCCCTCACAAAGGGACTGAATAGGGTTAAGCATTTTCAGCATGCAAGGCGCATCGGGCTGAAAGAAGATATTAGTTTTAATGATTAGATAATTATTTCTGAAACTTGTAATAGATAAAATGTAATTCACGTTTGATGATTAAATAAAAGTTGTTTTTTATTTATGATTAAAGTTACTATCTTGTGTCAATTATTTACTATTGTTGCAATTTTGCATGTTTTGACTTCCAAAATAATGAGATTATTCAAACTGTCCACAGTCAATCATACTTTGGAAGTAGGTATTGAATCAAGATTGTCATGAATTTGGCATGTAGATTGTTTGAAATGGTTAGACATTGTTATGAAATTCATGAGTACTCATAAGTACTGAGTATTGGATTAAACCCACACTCACTTGTATCACTTCATGGAATTTATCTCGAGTGATCGTGAGACGATAATATCATGTAAGTCTTCAAACCAAGAGATATGAGTTGTTGACTATGAGTTAGTTGTGCATTGATAGTATGAAAATGCATCAGTAACTTGATGTTATAAAACATGCTGTTGTGTATGATTTGTGAGTAGTTAGTACAAGCATATTATTTGAAGTTTATGTTGGATTAGTGTCTAAGGCTGTAACTATATTTGGTAAGTACTTGAGCCGATTGTGCATGGTCCTTTTGGGTTGCCTTCACCATAGCAACTTGATAGGGTGATTTAGAGAGAAGAGATATTATTATTAATATATTATAAGAATAATATGTTAAAAGAATAATAATATTATTTGATTAATATAAGTCATCAATTAATTAGGAATTAGTTTGGTGACTTAATGAGATTAATTGAATAAAGGGGTATAAACTGTCAAATGTGTGAAAGTTGTATTTGAGCTGATAACCCTTATGGATATAGGGTTGGACGATTTTAGGGATATGGATCACCTAGAAATCGTCCAAGGCCTTATCTAGGAAGGGATTTGGATTGCTTTGAGGCTAAGTTATCCAATTAGGGTTTTGGGGTGAAACCCTAGAAGCTCACAATATAAATAGACCCATAGGGTTGAGGAAATCGGCCACCCTTGTGTTTGGAGAAACCCTAGAGCCGATTTCCCTCTTCCTCATCTCTCTCAAATCATCTTCTTGCTAGTTGGTGTTTGTAAATCATTAGAGGAGTGACATTTGTGACTCTAAGCTCCAAGAAGAAGAAGGTTTTCAAGCAAGTAACTCAAGGTATCATTCTAGATCTGTTTTCATATGTTTTAATTGTTAGTATACATTAGATCTAGCCATGAAAGTCTTGGATATGTTGCATGCTCAATTAGTGAAACCTAGATCCAAGCTATAGGGTTGTATGCGCATATAAGTAAAGTTCTTATGTCCAAAACCAATCAGTGGTATTTGAGACATGATTGGTTTCAATTGAATATGATGCTTAAGTGTTTTACTTGCTGAAAATCGTTTTTCTTGCCCTCTTTCGACCCAACTCGGCGAGTCAGTTTTTGGACTCGGCGAGTTGGCCCTACTCGGCGAGTCCCAAAGCTTGACTCGGCGAGTCCGAGCGTCGGACAGAGGATAATTCGAGATTTTGTTGTTGTTTTGTCTTGGATTGCTACCTAAATCGTTTTATTATGTAAAAATCCGAATTTTAACTTAATTTAATGATTATCCTTGACATAAATAAAGGATAATTTCAAATCTTTTAAATATTGATTATTTATATGATAAATATTGGACTATTTAAGATTATTTGGTAATTATCTAATGACTAAAATTGGATTAGGTCAAATATAGATATTTATGAAATTAATTGTTTAATTTGAATTATTTGTTATTTGATCCCTATTGTTTGAAAAGTTCAATTTCTATCCCGAAGTTTTGAAATTTGAATTTTGTGATTAATAGTTTAATTTAGAAGAATTTAAATTTCAACCCCTAGAGTTTTACAAGTTTAAAATTCAACCCTATACTATTATATTATTAAAAGTTTAATAAATATATAAGTAAAATTAAGATGCTAGTCTTACCGTTAGTAGGCCTCATTCACGAAGCCGGTCTATAAGGTGGGTATAAGGTTGCTGCCTATAAAATGACACTTAATGGGTGTACGCTCACACCCACCGCTTTCTTGACCGGTGGAGGGTCATTAGCCGAACGGGTAGGATAGGGCAACCCTCTCTCCTCATTAATAAGTATAATGAACCTATAAAAGCAACTAACTATTTTATAAAATTCCCAATCTTAGTTACTTTAGGAAAAGTGAATTGATGCAATCCCATGAAATTGCACTTTGCACCCTTGCTAAGAAGTTAGTGGAGCGTGTGTGGTTTACTGGCACACTAATTGGTTCTAAGTAAAGGTGGCAAAGGGTGATTCATTGTTTATCATAGTTCGATGGAGTGTGTGTGGTTTACCGGCACATCGAATAGATGATTGTAACAATGAAGGCACCATGTAGATTTGCATGGTAATTCACACCCGCTTTGTGATCCTCGGTATCCCAGTCACAAACTAGAGGGGCATATCGAGATTTAAACATGTCATTGAAGAGTTCAATGAATCTCTAAAATCTAGGAATTCTCAATAAAACATAAGGTTATGTTTTCGTGGTGAAGAATTAGTGAATCGGCATTCACTTACCTCCAAATTATTTGCATGATTGGATTACGGAATCCCTTTTCTAATATGTAAATAATGTTGTTGGGTCCTAGCCCTAATTTTTCACTTTGGGTGTTTAATTAGGGATCCAAATTCTAATAAAACTTTGTCCTTTCTATTTGTAGATGTCGAACGCAAACAATGATGCTGCTAACTCATTCACGTTAATGAGTCTTTGCCAAAAGGTGACCTTCGATGGTACCAACTTTAGCGAATGGATAAGATACATTCGCACCGTTGCACACTACGAGGACAAAGAGTATGTCCTCGACGAAAAGCTCGAGAAGGTCAACCCGGAAATCGCTACTCCCGAAGAGATGGTTGTCTTTGAGACACATGAACGTGATGCAACGAAAGTACATTGCATCATGATAGCCACTATGAACCAAGAATTCCAAAAGTCCTATGAGGACATGTATTCGTATGAAATGCATCAAGACTTGATGGAGAGGTACCACCAAAGCGCGAGGCAAGAGCGCTACGAGATCATCACGAACATGATCACCGCTAAGATGGGAAATGGAATATCTGATGGGTTTTAGCCATAAAAACATCCTATGTGCTCATACAAACCCTAATGCTTGGATCTAGGTTTCTCTATTGTACATGCAATTTATCCAAGACTATAAACCCTAGATCTAGTACATGATAATCAATATAACATATGAATTAGCGTTTAGATCATACCTTGATTGTTATGTAGCAATAACAATCTCAAATCCTTCTTGTATTGACTTTAGAAAGCTTAGAGTCACAAATGTCACTCCTCTAATGGTTCACAAACACGAAGAGCAAGAGGATGAAGAGAAGAAGAGAAGGAGGCTGCCTAAAACGTGTGGAAACCCTAGAAGACAAGTTCACCACGTTTTTGGAGCATAAGGGTTCTATATAGTGATGCTATTAGGGTTATCTAACAAGGAAACCCTAATTTGGATGCTTAAGCCCTAAGAAACCCATGGACTCCTTCCTTACAAAGCCTTGGACGATTTCTAACGGGTTTCCCCATAAAATTCGTCCAACCTTATAATATAAGGAAATCCATAGCCCAATTGCAATTATCTTATAATTACAATTTCAGTCCCTTAAGTTTAATTAATCTTTTTTAGTCACAAACTTAATTCTTATTAATTCTTGACTAATATTAATTAAACAATATGATTTCTCCTTTAATATATTATTCTCATAATATATTAATAAATCATATTTAATCCTTTCTCTCCATAATTCATCCTATCAAGTTGCTTTGATGAAGGCAACCCAAAAGGACCATGCACCATTGTGTCAAGTACATACCAAAATAGTTATGGACTTAGACACTAATCCAGCAATATCATTGACTGTGCACTTGCAAAAGATGCAATGATATGTTGATCGTCTTCGCAAGTTAAATGTTAACTTTGGGGAGGATTTGGCCATCGACATTGTTCTTCATTCCTTGCCTTTATGCTACAACCAATTTAGGATGACCTACCACATGAACAAGGAAGAAGTCACCCTAAGCAAACTCCAAGGACTCCTTAGGACTGCTGAGAGCAACCTAAAGGACAAGTCTGTTGCACCATCTCCCGCACCAACCGCTGCTCCTGTTTTGGCTATAGGGCAGGGAAAGGGCAAGAAGAGGAAAGCTCCGTCAAAGAGCCACCGCAAGGGAAAGTTCCAAGATGGTTCCTCTTATAGTGCGACCAAAGTTGATCCTGCTAAGCCCAACCCTAACCCGAAGGAGGCAGAGTGCCATCATTGCCACAAAATAGGGCATTGGAAGAGAAGCTGCCCAGAATATCTGCAAGCCATTAAGGATGGAAAGATCAAGCCATCTTTTGTAGGTATATACACAATTAAATCTAGTAATTCATCTCACACTATTTCTTGGGTTCTTGACATAGGATGTGGTTACCACATTTGTTCTTACTTGCAGGGACTAAGAAGAGATAGAGATGTGGAGCAAGGAAGAATAAATCTAATCATGGGAAACAGAAGATCGTCGCCTGTCACCAAGATTAGAGTGTATTCTTTAGTGCTTAGTAATGGATTAGGTCTAGATTTAAACAATTGTTG
Organism: Lactuca sativa; assembly: GCF_002870075.4. Classification (NCBI taxonomy): domain Eukaryota; kingdom Viridiplantae; phylum Streptophyta; class Magnoliopsida; order Asterales; family Asteraceae; genus Lactuca; species Lactuca sativa. Next base: position 65,137,553 of record NC_056630.2, read on the forward strand.
CTACTCGCCAGATATGGCAAGAAACATCATTTCATTTCATGGTTTGTTTAGACAAGGATTTAGATATTCGTTTAATAATATGAATGGTTCTATTTATGCTTATCTAAATGGTGTTTTATACTTTGATGCTATGCCTTGTAATGGAATTTATGAAACTGTTATGGTTGTAGATAACATAGGAAATGATGTGTTGTGTATAGATTCTTCCAATAGTATGGATAAAGCATCTTTGTGGCGTTTTCACCTTGGACATGTCAACAAGAAGCGCATAGCCCAACTCCGAAAGGATGGAGTGTTGGAGTCATTCGACCTTAGGGAAGATGACACGTGCGAATCTTGTTTACTTGGAAAGATGACCAAGTCACCCTTCATTGGCACTTGTGAGAGGGGTGAGGGTTTATTGGATCTCATACATACCGATGTATGTGGACCCTTTAGATCCACCACAAAGGATGGAAACCGCTTCTATGTGACTTTCACTGATGATTATAGTAGATATGGGTATATTTACTTAATCAAGCACAAGTCTGAAACGTTTGAAAAGTTCAAAGAGTTCAAGAATGAAGTGGAGAATCAATTGGGTAGGAAAATCAAGATGCTTCGATCCGATCGAGGAGGAGAGTACCTAAGTCTTGAATTCCACGGCTATCTCAAGGAGTGTGGAATAGTTTCGCAATTGACGCCACCTAGGACACCGCAGTTGAATGGTGTGGCAGAAAGGCGTAATCGAACCTTGTTAGACATGGTTCGCTCTATGATGAGTCGTGCTTCACTACCTATCTCTTTTTGGGGGTATGCCTTAGAGACTGCCGCCCATATCCTTAACCGAGTCCCTACTAAGAAGGTTGCCAAAACACCTCACGAGATGTGGACAGGGAAAGCTCCCTCGTTGGCACATATCAAGGTTTGGGGTTGCGAGGCTTTGGTAAGATGAGATACTCACGACAAGCTCGAACCTCATAGTGAGCAATGTATTTTCATCTGCTACCCGCAGAAATCCTTTGGATATCTCTTCTATAGACCGAAGGACAATGTTGTCTTTGTTGCGAGGAGAGGAGTTTTCCGAGAGCGAGAACTCATAACCCAAGGAGACAGTGGGAGGCAAATTGAACTTGAAGAGATTCAAGAGTCGATAGATGAAGGAACCTCTACCACTGGCGCTCAACCCGAGGAGGAAACTCCGGTTGAACCGATTGACGAGTCCTTACCTTTTAGACGTTCCGAAAGAGTTAGAGTTCAACCCCAGTTTTATGGTTTTCATATTACTACCGAAGGGGACACGTATATTAGTGATGGTACACTAATAAATCTAGATGAACCTAATAGCTATAAGGAAGCCATGGCAGGCCCGGAGTCTGTAAAATGGAAAAAGGCGATGGACAGCGAGATCCAGTCCATGTATGACAACCAAGTTTGGAATTTGGTTGATAATGTGCCCGGACGTAAGACCGTCGGGTGCAAATGGATCTTCAAGAAGAAGACCGACGTGGATGGAAACGTACACACATATCAGGCGCGATTGGTTGCGAAGGGCTTTACTCAAACTCCCGGAGTTGACTATGATGAGACCTTCTCACCAGTTGTGAAGATTAAGTCTATTAGAGTGATGCTAGCTATTGCCGCATTTCATGATTATGAGATTTGGCAAATGGATGTCAAAACCGCTTTCCTTAACGGGAAGTTGGCTGAGGATGTTTACATGGCTCAGCCAGAGGGTTTTGTCGATCCGAAGCATCCGAATAGAGTGTGTAAGCTTGAGAAGTCCATTTATGGACTTAAGCAAGCGTCTCGCAGATGGAATCTTTGCTTCGATGAGAAAGTCAAAGAGTTTGGATTTGTACGAAGCGAAGATGAATCGTGTGTATATGTCAAAGTCAGTGGGAGCATAGTTAGTTTTCTCGTTTTGTATGTCGATGACATACTGCTCATAGGAAACGACATCCCGACTCTGCAGGAGGTAAAGTCTTGGCTCGGGAAGTGCTTTGATATGAAGGACCTCAGAGAGGTGTCCTATATTTTGGGAATAAGGATAATGAGAGAAAGAAGTAAGAAACTAATAGGACTTCGTCAGAATACTTACTTAGATAAGGTACCAAAACGTTTTAGTATGGAAAACTCGAAGAAGGGAGAACTACCGATACAGAGTAATACCAAGTTGAGTAAGACTCAAAGTCCGAGTATCGAAGCCGAGATAGCTGAGATGAGCCGAGTACCTTACGCTTCCGCAGTTGGCTCGATCATGTATGCTATGACTTGTACTCGTCTTGATGTGGCATTTGCTTTGAGCATGGTCAGTAGATATCAAGGGAATCCTGGTAGAGCGCATTGGATTGCGGTCAAGAACATCCTTAAGTACCTTTGGAGGACCAAGGAATGGTTTCTAGTCCTCGGAGGGAGTGATGACTTGAATGTGCGAGGGTATAGTGACGCTAGTTTCCAGACTGACAGGGACAACTACCGTTCGCAGTCAGGATGGGTCTTTACCCTTAATGGAGGAGCAGTAACTTGGAAAAGTTCCAAACAGGAAACAGTAGCTGATTCAACGTGCGAATCAGAGTACATTGCAGCAGCGAAGCATCGAAGGAGGCAATATGGTTGAAGAACTTCATTGGTGATCTTGGAGTTGTGCATGCCATAAAGGAGCCCATGGAAATTTTCTGTGATAATGAAGGAGCGGTTGCCTTGACCAAGGAACCGAGGGATCATGGTAGATCTCGACATATCGACAGAAAATATCACTTTATTAGGCATCGAGTAGAAGAAGGACACCTCGTGGTTAAGAGGATATCATCAGAAGATAACCCAGCAGATCCGCTTACGAAGGGACTGAGTAGGGTTAAGCACTTGCAACATGCTAGGAGTATTGGGCTGAAGGATGATATTAGTTTAGATTAGATAGTATTAGAAACGTGTAATAGATAAATGTAATTGACATTTGATGATTAAATAAAGGAGTATTGTTTATAAGTAATGTTACTGTCTTATGTTAATTGTTTAGCTATTGTTTCACTTTGCATGTTTTGACTTCCAGAATAATTAAGTTTATTAAGAATAATCGAATTGTTCAAACAGTCCATAATCGTTCATATGTTGGAAGTAGTTATGAATGAAGATTGTCATGAATTGGTGTGTAGATTGTCTAAATGGTATTAGACATAACAAAGGGTTGCTGCAACGTTCATGAGTGCTTATGAACAAGTTTTGAGCATTGGAATAAACCCGCGCTTGCTGCAATCACTTTGGAGTGATCGCAAGACGATAATATCATATGGTCTTAAAAGCTAGATATATGGTTTATTATTTACTAATTGGTTGTACATTGATAACGCGAAACCGCATCAGTAAATTGATGTCATAAAACGCATTGTTGTGTATAGTTGGTTAGTTGATAAGTAAATGCATATAAGTCGAAGTTTATCTGTTACTTTTATCCTTAGAGGGTAAAAGCGATATCACAGCCGCTCGATGATTTGATTTGACTTATGTGCCGGGCCCGGTCAGGACTGAATTGATGTGTTCAATTAAGTTCTATGTCAAATAAATCTGAGATCGAGAAAATAGTTGTTGGACAATGAGTATGACAATGTCTCATGGAATCGTCTGCACGATATCAAGACAGAGGAGTGTACGATCCCTTATCTAAAGGACAAGTTACTGATAAGATCATAGTTGACAGCGTCTTTGAGAGCTATGATTGCTAATCGGATTGTGTTTGCGTTTATAGTTACTAGACTTATCCAAGTGGGAGACTGTTGGATTAGTGTCTAAGGCTGTAACTATATTTGGTAAGTACTTGACCCGATTGTGCATGGTCCTTTTGGGTTGCCTTCACCATAGCAACTTGATAGAGTGATTTAGAGATTAGAGATATTATTATTAATATATTATAAGAATAATATGTTAAAAGAATAATAATATTATTTGATTAATATAAGTCATAAATTAATTAGGAATTAATTTGGTGACTTAATGAGATTAATTGAATAAATGGGTATAAACTGTCAAATGTGTGAAAGTTGTATTTGAGCTGATAACCCTTATGGATATAGGGTTGGACAATTTTAGGGATATGGATCACCTAGAAATCGTCCAAGGCCTTATCTAGGAAGGGATTTAGATTGCTTTGAGGCTAAGTTATCCAATTAGGGTTTTGGGGTGAAACCCTAGAAGCTCACAATATAAATAGACCCATAGGGTTGAGGAAATCGGCCACCCTTGTGTTTGGAGAAAACCCTAGAGCTCATTTCCCTCTTCCTCATCTCTCTCAAATCATCTTCTTTCTAGTTGGTGTTTGTAAACCATTAGAGGAGTGACATTTGTGACTCTAAGCTCCAAGAAGAAGAAGGTTTTCAAGCAAGTAACTCAAGGTATCATTCTAGATCTGTTTTCATATGTTTTAATTGTTAGTATACATTAGATCTAGCCATGAAAGTCTTGGATATGTTGCATGCTCAATTAGTGAAACCTAGATCCAAGCTATAGGGTTGTATGTGCATATAGGTAAAGTTCTTATGTCCAAAACCCATCAGTTTATCTGTTCCTTTTAGTCCTTAGAGGATTAAAAGCGATATCTTGGGCCCCTTGATGATTTTGTTTTGACTTATGTGTCGATCCCGGTCAGAACTCAATTGATGTGTTCGATTAAGTTCTATGTCAAACAAATCGGAAATCGGAAACAAACTGTTGGACAATAAGTATGACGTTGTTCCATGTATTTGTCCGACTGATATCTCTAGAATAAAGGATTCTATGATCACCTATCTAAAATGGCACGTTCTAGTTCAGCAAAGTTTTAAGAGCTATGATTGATGGTCAGTTCCTGAACTCGTACTTGCAACTATAGTTATTAGACTTATCCAAGTGGGAGACTATTGGATATGGTGTCTAAGTCCATAACTATATTTGGTATGTACTTGACCCGATTTAGCATGGTCCATTTGGGTTACACTTCACCGAAAGAATTTGGACTTTTGAGAAGAGGATAATTATGATTTATTAATATATTATAAGTTATAATATATTGATATGAAATCATATTATTTAATTAGTATTGATCAAGAATTAATTTGGAATTAATTTTGTGATCAAAAGAGACTAATTAAATATATATGGATTGATTGTGTAAATAATTTATTCTTATAATGTGGGCTAATGATTTATGATTCCTTATGTTGGGCTTATCCCATATGGTGACCCATGGATACTCCATGGAGGTTTAAACGCATGGATCATGAGGAATGTGGAAAGTCATGCACATTAGGGTTTACATGGTGTAACTCTAATGTAACCACACTATATAAGAAGCCCTTTGGCTCAAGAAATTGGCACCTAGAGTCTATACAAGAGTGTGGTCGTTTTTTGTGAGCCAGAGAGTCCTCTTCCAAGTTTACAAGTGTTAGTGGTGATTTGTGATTCCACTTGAGGCATTCACACTATTGGTGCTAGGCTCTTAAAGCTCCAAGCAACATGCTACAACAAAAGGTATGTTATCTAACTTGTTTTATTACCCAAGTATCAAAGTTTTGTATGCTAGCAAGGGTAATACCTTGGAAAATGAAAGTTTGCATATATAATAGAGAAAACATAGATCCAAGGTATTTAGGGTTGCATGTACACCTTAGGAGTGTTAGAATGCTCAAAACCCATCAAGAACAACATTAAGCTTCTTAGATATTGCTAGCAGAGCCAGATCATGGGTCCACTTCCTATTTTCTAGTTGCGTCTTCAAACCAAGCTCTTGCTCCTGTATCACTTTATCAGTCATGTCAGTTGACTGAGTGAATGAAATATGCTCCTAAAATTTGGTGACCAACCTGTTAGGGATACGTCCAATAATGTGAGGTAACTCCTCTTGTAAGGTCCGTGAGACATCAACAACAATCCAATCATGGGTTCGATCTCTCAGAAAGCAAGATGCAAACCCCAACTTCAACCCCTCATGGCAGAGACTAGTCCGTTGAGCATTATGCATGTCAGAGATCCATTACCCACTAGAAATAGGGTCCTCCTTCCCGAAGTACGCTGGGCTTCGAAAATCTTGGACACCTGACAAGAGAGAGCTTGCGCCTCAATCTGGCCAACCACAATCTCTACACAAAAAGCAGCAAGATGCTCATCTAGCAGCACCATGACCCCCAACTTAATGGTACCAAACATCATAGGAGTCGTATCTAAAATACTATGAGTGATCTCAGACGAAATGAAATCAACAATCATTTCATCAATCGGCTCAACACCAGGGACTGTACCTGAACCAGAACTAAATCCTTGTCCATTAGCATATTGAAAAGCAAGCAAACAATGATTAGAACCTACCCCTGAATCCTTATCCTACAGGCTTCCTAGAATCTCCATCAATTTCCTTGATTCGAGTATGAATCATGTGCTTTCAGTAGTATGGGCCCAATACTACCTTCCAAACCTATCCATACTTTCCTCACGAATCATCCCGAATCATCCAAGTCACCTTCTGAAAATTGGGGATGTCACAAAGTGAAATCAAGGGTTGCATCGAGGGAGAAACCAAAGAGATGGGAGAGGGTTTCCAGGTGGAGCCTTCCTATTTCAAAATTTGAACACTAGAATTTTGGTATATAGAATAAGAACACAAAGAGACCAAAGACTGCCGCATCCCATATTCGATAAGAATATGCATTGAGTTGTACCTCTGTAACATCCCCTATGGCACGTATCACAATATTGTTCGCTTTGAGCTTCTGACACGAAAACTTCCCAGGAGGTCACCCATCCCTGAATTGCTCTCGCCCGGGCACACTTAACTGCAAAGTTCTTATGGGATCTGCTGCCCCCACGGCTTTAAAACGCGTTGTGACAAGGAAGGTATCCACACCCCTTATAAGGAAATGTTTTGTTCTCCTTCCAAGCCAATGTGGGATCAGGTGCAACCCACCTTCACCCCCCCCCCCCCCCCCCCCCCGTTATAGGTTTTGATGTCCTCGTCGAACACATCAACCCGTGCCCCAACTCTGATACCATTTGTAACATCCTCCTCTGGCACGTATCACAATATTGTCCGATTTGGGCTCCTGGTGCGAAAACTTCCTAGGGCAACACTCATCCCTGGATTGCTCTTGCCCGAGCATGCTTAACTGCAGAGTTCTTATAGGATCTACCGCCCTCACGACTTTAAAATGCGTTGTGATAGGGAGGTTATCCACACTCCTTATAAGGAATTTTTAAAATGCGTCAGGGTACACCTGATCCCACATCAGCTGGGAAGGAGAACTAAGCATTCCTTATAAGGAGTGTGGATACCCTCCCTATCACAAAACATTTTAAAGCCGTGAGGGTAGCAGATCCCATAAGAACTCTGCAGTTAAGCATGCTCGGGTGAGAGAAATTCAGGGATGGGTGACCCCATGGGAAGTTTTCGTGTCGGGAGCCCAAAGCAGACAATATTGTGATACGTGTCAGAGGGGGGTGTTACAAATGGTATCAAAGCTAGGGAACGAGTCGATATGTTTGACGGGGACGTTGAACCCTATAATGGGGGGGGGGGGGTGGGTGAAGGTGTTGGATTAGGTGTCTAAGCCCATAACTATAATTGGTATGTACTTAAATTGATAGCAGCACAGTCCTTTTGGGTTGCCCTCAAACCTAGCAATCAGACAAGGAAATTATGAAAGGAGAGATATTAATTTATTATAAGATTAATAAATTAATATAAATGAATTTATTAATATGTTAAAAGATTAATATATTAATAAGAAATCATTTTGTTTAATTAATTGTTAGCCAGAAATTAATTAGAATTAATTTTGGGGTTAAAAGAATTGATTATAAGGTGCAGGGACTAGTTTGCAATTATCTAATAGTTGAGTGGAAGGCTCTAGAAACCCCTTGGATAAGGGTGGACGAAATCTTTAGGGTAAACCCTAATAATTTCGTCCATAGGGGCTTGGATAAGGCCCTTGGGTTTGCTTAGGCCCTAAGCAAAGGATAACTAGGGTTTCCCCTAAACCCTAGATCCCACATCGGCTTGGAAGGAGAACAAAACATTTCCTTATAAGGGGTGTGGATACCTTTCATATCACAATGCATTTTAAATCTGTGAGGGCAGCAGATCCTATAAGAACTCTGCAGTTAAGTATGCCCAGGCGAGATCAATCCATGGATGGGTGACCCTTTGTTTTGCAATTCAAAGTTGTATGTTCAATAGATAAAACATAGATCCAAAGTAGGTTGCATGTGAACTTAGGAATTTTTTTCTAGTTTATTTGTTTTACCTAAAACCCATCAGAAGGTGGGTTACACCTGATCCCACATCGGCTTGGAAGGAGAACAAAACATTTCCTTATAAGGGGTGTGGATACCTTTCATATCACAATGCATTTTAAATCTGTGAGGGCAGCAGATCCTATAAGAACTCTGCAGTTAAGTATGCCCAGGCGAGATCAATCCATGGATGGGTGACCCCTGGGAAGCTTTCGCGTTGGGAGCCCAAAGCGGACAATATTGTGATACGTGCCAGATGAGTATGTTATAAACTCCTAGTTTTAATTTTAAGACTTCATATAATAGGTGCTTGTAAACTTTATGTATACATTATATATATATATATATATATATATATATATATATATATATATATATATATATATATGAGAAAAAATTAGAACGGCAACAATTTATAACCAAAAAGCTACCATAAGTACATAAAACAAACACAAACAATGAAAGTTGAAGTAGCTACCACAATACAGTTGATACAACAGACCAAATGTACACATCTAATGCAAACAGTAGCAATATACTTTAAGGGAAGTAAAAAGCAACAAACCATAAACAAAACCAGTAGGACTAAAATTGGGACATAAACACCTTAAAAACAAAAAAACAATATGGAGAAATTCTTCCCATCACCAACGAATTAAAACAACACCATAACCCATTTATGAAGAAACGACATAGTGAAGCTTTATGAACGACCAACTTTGACTGTAATCGGGTATATTGATTCAATATAGTCAACCCTCTAACTTAGGATATTATTGTGTATTAATTTCAAGTCCTTACATACATCATTCTTTGTAATTGTATATTTGAATCCTTTATGATAATCAGTTTATTATGGTAAAGTTATCCTTCTCAATATGGTATCAGCCAGATAAGCAATTATCCTATTCCTTCCCTCATCGCTAATCTCTAAGCCATATCTCTATCTCTCTCCTATCGACCTCAGCCATGTCAACTCCTTCTTCTTCATCTTCAATGAACTACACCCTTCCCAGGAATGCTCTTCTCTATATGATCACTATTAATTTAACCTCCTCTAATTATTTATTATGGTGAAATCAAGTTGCCCCCTTTTCTAATTCATCAAAATTGGCTCAGATTTGTTAATGGTTCCAAATTGGTTCCAGAGAAATTAACCATGGTTGAAGGTTGAAATAGATCAACGGATTCTCCTTCTTCTACAATAATCTCTTACAGAGGAATCCATGGCTGAAGTCCTTGGCTATACCACCTCTTAATCCCTCTGGTCTGCCTTAAAAGTCGCATACAATTGTAACACCACATTTTCGTCATACAGTATAAATAACCAGTTAGGTATATAGGCTTTTTTTTTTATAAAGGACTATTAAGGATAAATAGTCTTGATCAAAGTCATAGTAATTGGAAAATCGAACTCGTGCGTATAAAAAAAGCCTAAATTTTATTTCGTATGAGGAAGTTATGATTTTTCAAAGTTTTGGCACAACAGTGCACAACAATGAAATCAAAATTAAGATCGGTTGAGTATTAGGAGAACAATCCAAACGAGATTTGAAGATCTCGTGAACAAGAGTCCTTCGATATAAAGACTGTCAAGAACGGATGTTGTATGGATAAGTTATGATTTTTATACAAACTTTAACAGTATAAGCATGCTAAAAATATAAATTTAAAAATAAATTGAGAATTATTTAAAGGAGTCTAAATGAAAGTTTTAGTACTCGTCGATAGCAATACATGGATATAAAGAACGTCGAAAAAGGAGCTCGTATGAGAAATATACGATTTCTAAAGTTTTCCGAAAAACATCCCATGCAGAGGCACGCCCCGCGCTTCTAGAAGCAGGGGCGTGGACCGCAAGGCTTTCAACATGTGGAAACAAGGCAAATGAGAGTCTTCACCCTAAGACGCGACACGACTTCCCAAAAATCAGTATCAATAGCTGCCAATCCCCCTCCCCTTCAATTTCACACCAAACTGTCTCTAAAGATCGACTTTCGGGAGATTTTAGGGGTTTGGAGGAAACTTTCTTCTAGCAAGGTTAGGAGGCTTCAACGAGCATAACGGATAGAGGAGTATGGTATCATGGTTCTGCCTGTGATCTTCCTAGTTTTCACCATAAACTCCTGTAAGTTGAGCTACACTTACTACGCTTTAAGTGCTACTTATATTTATATTCATAGTCCTTGTTATGAATGAATAAATAAGAGTTACCAGTAATTCCAGTCATAATACTAATTGATCTACTTATAGAGATGTGTCTAGAATGGTCACATTGGCTTGGTTGTTGGATTTCAGAAAGGCTATATGCCGAAATGGTCCTGCCTCCCTACTGTCCTATCTAGTTGATCCTTATTTAATAGAACTCTTAGTATTCATTGGGTTTATTAAAAGATCTACCTTTCATTACCAGACTACCATAGATATTAATAAGTTATAATATTATATATTAATACATGTAAGGCACATTACTCGCCAGTTGGAATGCCAACAGGATCACCCAGATAGTTGTCAATCGTTTGAGTAATTGTCCATGTGAGTTTTCCATACTATACTATATAATCTAGTATCTATCGGATATAGTTTCCGTGTAGTATGCTATTAGGAAATTAGACCAGCTTAGTAGTTTCCTGTTGTGCGGAGTGTATTGATATATTATTTGGGGAGTTGAGGGAAGACCAGCTTCGTGCTGAAGGCCAATAGAGTCGGGCGGATCAGCTTTACGCTAAAGGCTAAGATGCGAACCTGATTTACGTTGAAGGCAAAAAGGGGTGGACCAACTTCTTACCTTCGTGCTAAAGGCCAAGTGGAGGACCAGGTTTATGTTGAAGGCCATTATATGTATGTATTTTGGTATATGGTATTCCGGGGAACTCAGTAAGCTTCATTCTTACTCAGTTGATTATAAATGTTTTCAAGTACTCGGTTCACTATAAGGGCAAGGCTCGACTATACACACACACACACACGTATTCGTAACATATTTCCGCGTAATATAATTATACTCTAATATTTTGAATAACTGAAAACAAAAAATTTGGGTTGAAACTCGGGACGTTACAACAGCCACATCTCCTCTGAATGTGATCAAATTATTAAGGATTCTCTTAGGAATTTGAAGAAAGGAGCCTCCTATGTGTCAGATTATGGAAAAAACTTTAAATCCCTATGTGACCAGTTAGTAGCCATTGGTCATTTTACCTCTGATGATGAAAAAACTCATCTGTTTTTATGTAGTTTAGGTTCTGCCTTTGAAACCTTCTCCACAGCTTATCGAGCAGTTCAACCTAGACATCCCTACCATGATCCCTTGGCCCTAGTTGAAGGTCATGAATTTTTTCTCACATCTTTTCATGTTTCTTCTACACCACAAGCATCTTTTACTACATCTCAGCAGCCGTATTCCCAAATAAACACTTCTCGAGAATGAGGTCATTCCTTTTATCATGGTCGTGGAGGTTATGGGAGTCAAATTCGTAGACCTCCTCATTTCCAGTTATGCAGAACGAATGTATAGTATGCAAATTTGTGTCCATAATTGTCATCATATGCGCAATAGTAACCTTCCTATGTGTTAAATATAGCCCAAGATTTTCACTAAGAATGCCATTTGAATGATTCTACACTAGATTGGTATGTGGATTCTGGTGCTACTGTGCACATGGCTCCATCTTCTGCTCATGTTGATTCATCCATTCCTTATAATGGTAACAAATTCTTTATCTTTGAGAATGGTAATATTCTTCATATTACAAAATTTGGTACAACATCACTCTCCTCTTATATGTGATGTTCTTACTGTACCACATATCAGGTAGAAATTACTTTCTGTGAGAAATTAAATAATGATCTTCTAGTTGATGTTATTTTTTCCCATTCTTATTTTGCTATTCAGAACACAGACACCGAGGAAATCCTAGAAAAAGACATGCATAAAGATGGACTCTACATATTGAGTTATAGATCTCAAGCTCTTTTTGCATCAACTATTTGTTCATCGAAAGCATCTTTTGAAACATGGGATCAATGTTTGGGACACGTCGCTTTTGATGTTATTTCTCATTTAAAAGAAATTGGTTATTTAGTTATTTCTTCCATTTTACTTAAACCTGTACTTTGTACTTCATGTCAACTTTCTAAACAACAACATTTACCTTTTGTTTTGAATAATAAACGTGACTTGAAAGTACTTGACTTAGTACACTATGATTTTAAGGGAACCTGCACCGATTACTTCAACAGAAGGTTATGGTTTATATGTCATTTTTATTTATGACTATTCGCGGTTTGTGTGGTTCTACCCCTTGCAAGGAAAATATCAGTTTCTAGATGTGCTAAAAACCTTTATTCCTTTTGTTCAAACTTAATTTCTTTTGCAAGCTAGATGTATTCCAAAGTGATGGTAGTACATAATTTTTAAACCATCAAGCAAGAAATTATTTCAGAAAATGGCACACATCATCAACTGTCATGTCTCTATTCATCACAACATAATGGTCGGGCCGAATGCAAACATTTTAATGTAACCGAGACCTCCTAGCTATGTTATTCGGAGAAAATGTTCTAAGAGCACAATGGGTAGATGCTTTCTCTTCCGCTATCTATATTATAAATCAGTTGCCCAGTTCATTGCTGCAAAATAAATCACCTTTTGAGCTATTATATCACTCTACACCCACTTACAACAATTTCAAAGTTTTTGGGTATCTTGTTTTTCCTTATTTGAGGCATTATACTTCTCACAAGCATAAACCAAGAAGAATAGAATGTGTTTTCATTTACTATAGTTCTTAACATAAAATTTACAAGTGGCTGGATCCAAGTACAAATATTGTTTATATCACCCTTCATGCACGCTTTAATGAATCGTTCTTTCTCTTCTCTAGAAAATATCATATGTTGATGTCTCTTCCCTAAAACTAATAACCTACACTGATGACACTTCACCATAACCTCCAAGTGACTCGCCTTCTGCTCACTCGCAACCTGACATAACAACTTTCATGAAGCCATGCTCTACGTGCCTCTTACCTGGACATCAACCAACTCCTCTTGAACCACCCGTCAGTTCCATTCAACCCTCAGTTGTTTGCTCACCAAGCATCCCCGGTGGTATGCATCAAACCCATCATCAACAAACTACGAGTTCTACCCCTTTTGATCCTTACAAATCCTTCTCAGCATCCCATGGTTACTCATAGCCGAGATGGTATAGTTAAACCCTGAAATTTATTTAATCTGATCTCAATCACTCAAGATGGCATGTACTTGGCTTTGTTTGTAGAAACAAATCCTAAAGGGTTCAAAACAACATCCGAGCACAATTTGAAAGATGCGATGAAAGAGGATATTTTAGCTCTTCATCAAAACAATACATGGACTCTCGTTCCTCGTCCAAAATCTTCAAGGTTGTACCCAAATTCCAGGTTTTGATTTTTCGCACACTTTTAGTCCGGTCATTAAAGCATCCACAGTTAGATTAGTCTTATCTATTGCTATTACTAGTTGTTGGCATCTTCACCAACTTTACGTGAAAATGCTTTTTTAAATGGTTATTTATGAGAGACTATGTTTATGGAGCAATCTCCTGGGTTTATTGACTCTACTCACCCTGATTATGTTTTTTTTGGCTAAACAAAGCTCTATAATGTCTTAACCAAGTCCCGAGGGCTTGGTTTTACAACTAACTATTCTTCTCTTACAACAAGGATTTCGTTTCAGTTAAGTTGCACATCCTTGCTTGTTTTTCATCAAGTTTCATCCATATTATATCTTCTCGTATATGTAGATGATATTATTCTTACAAGAAATCATGAGTAATCTATAAGGCAGTTCATCAATCGTTTTCATCGAGAGTTTGCCATTAAATATCTTGGAAAATTAAACTATTTTGTGGGTCTCCAAGTCAGCTACATTTCATATGGTTTATTCTTAAATCAAACCAAGTATGCCCATGATATTCTAGTTTGTTCTTTGTTATTGGATGCCAAACCTGTGGCGACTCATCTTTCCATGAACGATGTTTTCTTAAGTTCAAGAACTCCTTATTCAAATCCTACACAGTATCGCTCCTTGCTGACACACTTTAGTATCTTCTACATGAACTCAATGCCTTACCTCTGGACCATCAAAACATTTTGTGACAATTTGAGTGTTATATTTCTCAGTCAGAATCATATTGCACATCAGCGAGCTAAACACATTGACATTGATTATCACTTCATACGAGAGCTTGTACTTGCTGGAAAACATCACACAAAGTTTGTTCCTACTGAGCTTCATGTGGATGACATTTTTACAAAACCACTTCCAAGACCGTTATGCGAATCCTTTCGGGAATGCTTATGGGTTGGTCTGGCTCCAATTTCGTTTAAGGGGCGAGGGGGTAATCGACTATATTTATTAAATATAGTCAACCCTCTAACTTATGATATTATTGTGTATGCATTTGTATTGCTTATATATGTCATTCTTTGTAATTATATATTTGAATTCTTCATGCTAATCAATTTATTCTGGTAAAGTTATCCTTCTCTATAGATTACACCACTGACAACTAAACTTCAAACTTCAACAAACTCATATTGAGAACAAAATCACTAGCTAAACTTAAAACTTCAAATGTATATTGAGAACAAAAGCACTGGAAGTACAAAATAACATTTAACTTTTGGTGAATTCTAAAAATAACATTTAACTTTACAAAATCAAATCAAATCAGCTAGAAACCACTGTATACAACACCAAACTTCGAAAATAATTATTCTTTAATTCAAGGAATGCAATCACCACTTGGAAACTCTAACCATCAAAACAATTGCAGGCCAAAGAAGAAATTTAATCAATAAAATCATCCCTCTAGACCGTGATACCATAAAAAACTTCTCGAGTCCTTATAAACCTTTTAAAAATGAAAACTTAAATATCATAATATTTTTCCTTCGTACCTTTTAAAATTGTGACAAATCTCCTAAACTATTTTTGGGAAATAAAATTGTATGTTTGTCATAATTTTAAATGAATAGGAATGTGGATATAAAGTAAAAATAAGAGGACATGTTTTTTTGAACGGAAAATCTAAACTTCCCAATGTTCCAGACTAAAATTAAACCCTCAACCTTAAGGTGAGAGGATAGTATTTGATATCATTGGGCTTGAAGTCCTTTGATAAAAAAAATATAAAAAAAATAGAAAAACATTTGATTTCTATTTAAAAATTAATATAACACGAAACGAAAAAAAAAACCAAAAGCACTCCCTAAGGGAAAAAATATACCTAAGAAAGCCACTTTGAAGTTTAAACAAGTATAAGGTGTTGTTTGTTTTTTTTTCAAATAAAATATCTGTATATGTTTATAATAGAAGAGGTGGACCAAATGTCTGCAGTCTGAAAGAATAAGACTGTTTGTCTTTTAATGTCTAAAGGCTGCTAAAACAAACTAAAATCTAAATAAATTTTTTTTTTAAACTTACAAAAGTTTTTCAATACCTTTATGTCTTTATCATAAATAATTAACAAATTTGCATCAAATTTTATGTATTGCTGTATAAAATATGAAAATAAAATAGTACGAGTTATCGTGTATATTTGATAAAAATCAACAAGATTTTGTTATAAAATTATACATAAATATTATAATTAAGGATCAAATAATTTAACATATAAAATAGATGAAAATAAATTTCGATTTTAAAATAAAAATTTTCATTTTAGTTTTTCATTTAAATCAATTAAAAATTGGCAATAAATATTTTTTTTTTCAAGAAATGAATGATTTTATATTAAATAATGTTTTATAAAATTTGGCACAAAAATATAAGACGATATTAGGAGTTTTTAGATCTATATAAATAGCTCCTATGACCATTATTGTAATTAAATCTTTATATATATACATTTGTCACAAATGTCATTTTTGTGTCGTCAAACTTTTTTTCTTGAAGTATTGATTTTTTTTCCAAATTGTTTATCATAGATAAAGTTGGAATAAATTTATGTTAAAAAATAAAAATAAAAAACAAAGATATATATGTTTTTCTGGCTATAAGATATCTAAAGGGGTTAGACGACTCTGGTCCACATATATACCAAGAAGAGAAAGTGCAAACCTTTTTAGATTTGCAGTCTTAAAAAAAAACAGTATGTCTGCATGTGCTCTCCACAACACAGTGCATGTGCTCTCCACAACACAGACAAAAAAAAGCCAAGAAGAATTACAAACAAAAAATAACATCACCTAAGTGAAATAAGAAACCAGAAAAATACTACTACCTAGCTCTAAACAAAAAAAGAATAACGCACGCCAAAACAAACATGCTAAAAAACACCCACTTCAAAATAAATTACGAATGTAACTTAAACCATTGTAATAATTTTTGAACAAGGGTCAAGTATCACATTGCTTACTACACATACATATTTAGATGACTTCATATGTTAAAATAAGAAAAAGAAAAATAACTTAAAAGGATAACAAACTATTGATTTTGTCACATATAATTTCTTTTCTTTTTTGCACACCATATACCATCAAACTTGTTGAAAATGTTCATATTTTGCTATTATGACTGACTGATGTAGATTACAAGGGTAAGATATGAACAATTTCAACAAGTTAGATGATATATAGTATATAAAAAATGGACTAAATGTAAATAAAATTTAAAGTTCTTTTGAGAACTAATATTTGCATGAGAACTTGAGATTTTTTTCGTCCAATTTTTTAAAACCAACACCACCACACCATCATGACAATATACATATATACCTACATTGTACACATAATACATACATATATTGTTGGAACTTTATATATATAAAGGAATTGCAAGTTGACAATTTCCTTTGTATCCCACATTGGTGGGGAGAAGAAACTTTTGAGGGTTTATAAGCCTATTCCCTTGGTAAGCCTTCAAAGGCTTTAGTGGATCAAAGGAATTGGCCAAGCCCATGCGCGCGCCTAGCCTAGCCTAGCACTAGCCGACGCCGCGAGTGCGCGATTTAGGCGCACTTTGCACGACGCGCTGGGAGCTGAGGAGCTTTTATTTTTGGTGAGTTCGGGTCAAGCCGATTTGACCGGCGTTGACTTCGTAATGGATAAGTCATCGGGGCATTCTAGAAGGATCAGGAAACGGCTTGCTTGGAGAGCAAGCTGTCGCCCTAGGGTTTCTGGGGCTGGCCTATGGGGGGCCCGGTTTATGCCTTCTAGGGTTTCGATACCTATAAATATAGCCCTCTAGGAGCCATTCAGAACACACACGAAATCTGAAAGCTCTCTCCCTCTCTCTCTGCGTTTTTCTTCTAGTTTCCGAGTAGTCGTTTTGTGTTTGTCGATTTCCAGTGCTGTTGGAATATCGATCTAGCTGCATTAAATCCTGGGGTTTTACTCTGTTGCTTACAGCCAATACAAGCGAAGTAAAAACCTTTAAGGACAGGAATCTGATCCGTGTAGTTGCTTCAAGATCAAGTCAGCAATCAACAGGTCGGTTTTACTTTTCTGTCTTGTGGTTAATTCGTCCAATAACAGGACAGTCTTCTTCTACCTTTCTTATAATCAGATCTAATCGAGAAGGATAGATCTGGTTTCAGACGAAACTTGGTAAATTTAATAATAATAATTGAATTTATTATTTGCAACTAATCGATATATAATTCACAATATTATTTGTCGGTTTCCTTGCGAGTCTTTTGATTTGATATACAACAATCTTAAAGGTTTTTATTGTGATAAATCAACAGACTAATGGACACTACTGCTAGCCTCCACTTCATGAACCAAGAGTTTGCCAAACTTGACCAATTCGATGGTCAAAACTACACTCGTTGGGCCGAAAAGGTCAAGTTCATGCTTCATGTCTTGAAACTCTCCTTTGTGTTGGACCCAAAACTGCCACCAATTCCAGATAATCCAATTCCCAAGGAAGGGGAATCTGTGGACCCAGCGGTCATTGCAGAACTCGAAAAGCAAAGGATTCTGCGTAGAGAATCCGAGGAATTGTGTGTGGGTCACATCAAGAATTCCCTATCTGATCGGCTCTATGATCTTTACTCGCCGGTCAAAGATCCAAAAGAGCTATGGAATGCGTTGGAACTTAAGTACAAGGCACATGAGGAAGGTACTAACAAGTACCTTGTGTCCAAGTACCTTGAGTTTCAAATGGTTGATGACAAATCGATTATGGAGCAAGTGCATGAACTCCAAGTCATGGTCAACAAGTTGAACGCACTCACCATCTCTCTTCCAGAACTCTTTCAGGTTGGTGTGATCATCGTAAAACTGCCACCCTCGTGGAAAGATTTCTCTAAGAGAATGATGCACAAGTCTGAGGACTACTCCTTGGATGATCTGATGAAACACCTCCGCATTGAGGAGGAAACTCGCATCAGGGACAAGAAAGGTAAAGTTGGACAAAGTGTGCATCAAGTGTCAGCTGGGAGTTCTAGCCACAAAGGCAAATCTGGGGGTCAGAACAAGAAGAACTTTGGACCCAAGAAACAAAGCTTCAAGAAACCGGGTCATCAGAATCCTAACTCAAAGCCAAAAAGAGCCGGTCCTTGCCACGTCTGCGGAGAGATTGGGCACTATGCAAGAGAATGCAAAGATCGCAAATCAGTACCGGTTGCACATGCAGTCGAGAAGGTGACTGACATGGTGGCCAGTGTGAACCTTGGAGAGATTTTCATGATCTCCTCTCTTACTCGAGCAATCTGTGCTCGAGGTTGGTTCGTGGACACTGGAGCCACTGTGCATGTTTGTGGGCATCGAGAAAGCTTTAGCACCTACCACCCCATGCCACAAGGGACGGTTGTCGTCTGTGCTGACGGCCACAGAGCTGAAGTTCTAGGAAAGGGTGATGTTCGGTTGATGTTCCTACCATCTCGAAGGGTTTGGTTTCTGCGGACAAGTTTGACAAGGCTGGGTTCAAGATGGTGCTTGAGAGAGGCAAAATTGTGATCACTAAAGGCAGAAGACATGTTGGGAGGGCGAACAATACTTCGGGAATGTATCGCTTGTGTCTTAGTGATGAGGGTAATGTGAGTGGTCCTAGTGTTGAGTGTGGTGCTTCTAGTGTTACTAGGGTGTCGAGTGTTGGTAATGATGTAATTGATGGATTGGTTGCTAATGTGAATGAAGTGAACTTTTCTGGTTATATTGTTTGTTCAATTTCTTTATGGCATAAACGTTTAGCTCACACTAATGTTAAAAACATTGAAAAAATGCAAACTAAAGGTATGTTAAAATATGACTCAAAAGATTTTGAAAAATGTGAAACATGTGTAAAATCAAAGTTCACAAAGAAACCATTTCCATCAGTTAAGAGAAACACATCTTTACTTGAGTTGATTCATTCTGATATATGTGAGTTAAATGGAATCCTTACTCGAGGAGGAAAAAGATATTTCATCACATTCTGTGATGACTTCAGTAGATATCTACATGTTTATTTGCTGAGATCAAAAGATGAAGCTTTTGATGCATTTAAACGATATAAGGCTGAGGTCGAAAATCAACTTGAAAGACACATCAAAATTCTTCGCTCGGACAGAGGCGGAGAATATTTCAACCAAGAGTTTGACACATTCTGTGAAGAGAATGGAATCAAACATGAGAGAACATCACCATACACCCCTCAACAGAATGGTTTGGCTGAAAGAAAAAACCAAACTCTTTGTGAGATGGTCAACTGTATGTTGAACCAATCGGGTCAACCAAACAATCTGTGGGGGGAAGCACTATTAACTGCTTGTTATGTTCATAACAGGATCACTAGTCGTGTGATTCCTACAAGCCCTTATGAGTTGTGGAAAGGTAAAAAGCCTAACCTAGACTATTTGAAAGTGTGGGGGTGTGTTGCTTATTATCGGACTCCCGATCCTAAGCGAACCCAATTGGGAGCACGAGCTAATAAGAGTATATTTATTGGATATGCTCAAAATAGCAAGGCTTACCGATTACTAGATATTGAGTCTGGTGTTGTTGTGGAATCCAGAGATGTGGAATTCTTTGAGGACAAGTTTTCTAAGGATGAAGAAAACTCTAGTCATACAACACCTACAAGTACCTCTCGAGAAATACTCCCACCTCCTCCCATTGTGGAGGAACCAAGGAGAAGTACTAGGGCTAGAATTGAGAAAACCTTTGGAGAGGACTTCTATTCTTATTTGGTCGAAGGAACACAAAAGAAAGTGACGAGAGAGGTCATCTTTTCAATTAATTTGGATGATGATCCTAAGACCTTTACTGAAGCCATGACGTCTCGGGATGCTCCTCTGTGGAAGGAAGCAATCAATGACGAAATGGATTCAATTATGGGTAATGGAACTTGGGAGTTAGCTGATTTACCCAAGGGGAGAAGACCCATAGGATCCCAATGGATTTTCAAGAAGAAATATCATCTTGATGGATCCATATCTGCTTATAAAGCAAGGTTGGTTGCAAAGGGCTATTGGCAGCGAGAAGGGATCGATTATTTTGATACCTATGCACTAGTTGCTAGAATCAGTTCAATTAGAACTCTCATAGCAATATCAGCTTTGAAGGGATTGTACATTCATCAAATGGATGTGAAGACAGCCTTTCTGAATGGTTATCTCAAAGAGGAGATTTACCTGGAGCAACCTGAAGGTTTCGTAATACCTAGACAAGAAAACAAAGTATGTAGACTTGTTAAGTCTCTGTACGGGTTGAAACAAGCTCCTAAACAGTGGCATGAGAGATTTGACACCACTGTGACTGCCTTTGGTTTTCAGCACAATAGTGCTGACAGATGTATTTACTCAAAACATACATCTGGTTACATAGTAGTTATATGTCTTTATGTTGATGATATGTTGATCATTGGCACTCACCTAGAAGGTATTCTTGAGACGAAGAAATACCTATCCTCGAAATTTAAGATGAAAGATCTTGGAGAAGTAGATACTATTCTTGGTATCAAGGTGAAGAGGACGGGTGGTCAGATTTCTCTGAGTCAATCTCATTACATAGAGAAAATTCTGACAAAGTTTCAACATTTGAACATTAAGGAATTTAACACTCCTTTTGATTCAAGTGTGAAACTTAAGGTGAATTCTGGTCGAGCTGTGGCCCAACTAGAATATGCTAGTGCAGTTGGGAGCATGATGTATGCTACTCACTGCACGCGACCTGACATCGCATTCGCTGTAAGCAAGTTGAGTCAGTATACAGTTAATCCAGGGACGGAGCACTGGAAAGCAGTGGGTAGAGTACTAGGATACCTGAAAAGGACAAGTACTTTTGAATTGACATATTCGTCATCTAATGGAATACTTGAAGGTTATTCTGATGCCAGCTGGATTGATCACACCAGTGATTCAAAATCCACAAGTGGTTGGATTTATACTCTAGTTGGTGGTGCTATTTCTTGGGCGAGCAAGAAACAGACATGCATAGCTCATTCAACGATGGAAGCTGAGCTAATTGCCTTAGCAGCAGCAGGCAAAGAGGCAGAGTGGATTCAAGATCTACTTATGGATATACGTTTGTGGGATATTCCGATGCCTTCAATACCCATATACTGTGACAGTGAGGCCACACTGTCTAAAGTATATAATGCGGTATATAATGGGAAGTCAAGACATGTAGGTCTTCGTCACAATTTTGTGAGACAACTAATTGAAAGTGGTACCATCAAGGTTGTCTATGTCAAGACAAGTAGGAACTTGGCAGATCCATTCACCAAACCTCTGACGAGAGATTTGGTTACATCTACCACGAGAGTCATGGGTCTAAAACCACAATAGAATCGTTTAGTGATGGAAACCCAACTTGACATTAGGGCTCCTAATTTTCAAGTTTAAAGGGTAACAACGAAATCACTAACGATAGAAGGTACTATCATTCATGATAGATCCATGTGAGGTAGGATAGTGCGTCGTTGCCGAGAATGAGGTTGAGTTACGACTCTTAACGTAGTTTTGGAGACATCTAAGCAACGAAGATGTTGTAAAACTATGCCTATATGATCTAGAGGTGGTGCCGCCTCAAGTGAAGATTAGTGGTTTATCTTCTAAAGGGTCATGAAAAGGATTTATAGCGCATGGCCATAATAGCGCTCAGGGAGAACACAAATATGACTTGTGGTGTGTGGGGGTAAACCGGAGAGGTCATTAAGGTTCATGGTTTAAACCTATAAGGATACCATTGAATCGGTCTCTTCTTGTTTGTTCTCATTAAACTAGGGTTTAATCTTCGTGACACCCGAGTGACATCATCTGTCTAAGTGAAAGGAAACTTACCAACTTGGTGGGGGATTGTTGGAACTTTATATATATAAAGGAATTGCAAGTTGGCAATTTCCTTTGTATCCCACATTGGTGGGGAGAAGAAACTTTTGAGGGTTTATAAGCCTATTCCCTTGGTAAGCCTTCAAAGGCTTTAGTGGATCAAAAGAATGGGCCAAGCCCACGCGCGCGCCTAGCCTAGCCTAGCACTAGCCGACGCCGCGAGTGCGCGAAATGGCGCGATTTAGGCGCACTTTGCACTTCACTGGGAGCTGAGGAGCTTTTATTTTTGGTGAGTTCGGGTCAAGCCGATTTGACCGACCCGGTCAAATGGTTGACCGGCGTTGACTTCGTAATGGATAAGTCATCGGGGCATTCTAGAAGGATCAGGAAACGGCTTGCTTGGAGAGCAAGCTGTCGCCCTAGGGTTTCTGGGGCCGGCCTATGGGGGCCCGGTTTATGCCTTCTAGGGTTTCGATACCTATAAATATAGCCCTCTAGGAGCCATTCAGAACACACACGAAATCTGAAAGCTCTCTCCCTCTCTCTGCATTTTTCTTCTAGTTTTCGAGTAGTCGTTTTGTGTTTGTCGATTTCCAGTACTGTTGGAATATCGATCTAGCTGCATTAAATCCTGGGGTTTTACTCTGTTGCTTACAGCCAATACAAGCGAAGTAAAAACCTTTAAGGACAGGAATCTGATCCGTGCAGTTGCTTCAAGATCAAGTCAGCAATCAACAGGTCGGTTTTACTTTTCTGTCTTGTGGTTAATTCGTCCAATAACAGGACAGTCTTCTTCTACATTTCTTATAATCAGATCTAATCGAGAAGGATAGATCTGGTTTCAGACGAAACTTGGTAAATTTAATAATAATAATTGAATTTATTATTCGCAACTAATCGATATATAATTCACAATATTATTTGTCGGTTTCCTTGCGAGTCTTTTGATTTGATATACAACATATATTCTAGTTTGCATACAAATACAAATACATATATACCTATTTTATACACATATACCTATATTATACACATAATACACACATATATTCAAGTTTGCATACAAATACAAATAAAAATACATATATACCTACATTATACACATATACATACATTTACTATTTACATACAAATACACATATAGATATATACATACATTCACTACTTACATACCCATGGTAGCCTTTTTAAGATGGTACTTCGGTGGTGAACGAATGCAAATGGTGGTGGTGTTACTGTGGTTTATTCTTAAATCAAGTCAGTTATACTTAGAGAGAGAGATAAAGAGAGAGAGAGAGAGAGAGAGAGAGAGAGAGAGTGAAGGTGTAAGGGTGGCCGGTGGCTCCTTTAATCGGAGAAATGACTAGAACTATCACCGGTGGACCAATCTCCTCTTCATCATGAAATGGAGAAAAGCTGGCAGATTGGGGATCTTAACTACGAACACTTTTAGTGGTGGTACACATGCATTAGCGGCAACACTTGAAATAATTAGGGGGGAAATGTCTGAGGCATTTTTTGGGATATTAGCGGCGACACCCGTCTCCACTATTTTCTTTTTGCGATTATCAATTGATTTTTAACCATTAGATCGACGATATTAATCAACGGCAGGGGTTCGTCCAAAAACACTCACACAGATCGTGGTTACCAGGCATTAGCAACGACACAAGCAATAACGGTGACGCTCAAAAGTTTTGCCGCTATTGCTTGCATCGCCGGTAATGATTGTATTTTTTGTGGTGGTTATCAATGTATATAGGGATTTTATGTGTCCTTTTAATGGGTTTTCTGTCAATTCGGTTAATCAGGTTTGTTACTTCTAAAATATTAACCGAAAACAAATCAAATAAGGATTGGGAAATCGACTTTCAGGTTATTTTGTTTGGTTCTCGGTTAAATATGAATAACAAAAATCAACATGTCAAGTGTATTAAGAAACAATGATTTATCCAAAAATAATTTAACAAACAATGTCTAGGTCAGTCGTAGGTCAAAAATACGAAAAAAACGATGAAAATTATAAATATACATTGTATATATATTCATATTGTAGAATATTCAAGTTTAAATATACGCACATTTGTGCATATATGCACATTACAAAAAACATCATTTTTTATTCTTATGGTGCGGCTAGCTAGATGATGCACTAAGGATGGTATGATGTTGTTATTTTTGAAAAAAATTGACCGGAAAAAAATCTCTATTTCTCACACAAATAATGGCTCTAGAAACATTTAATTTTATTCACATTTAGTATTTTTGTTTGTAAATTATATACTATCTAACTTGTTGTAAATGCTTATATTTTATTCTTATAACCAGCAGCTGACCATAAAAATAAAATTAAAATGTAAATAATTTCAATAAATTTAATAATACATGGTGAAAAAAAAATAAACTTGAACAAAACCAATTATTAGTCGCCTGAATCATTTTCCCAGTTAAAATATACCAAAACTTTCCTCAAAGCCACTAAATTGTTTTTAATGATCAATGTCGCTTTAACTAGTAAATACCTTTTCAACGTACACCTTTCTAATATCAATATAACAGCATTATAATAATAACTCAAACCTAGATATAGAAGCTTGTAATATTCATATAAAAAATGGGTAATATTAATTATACGATTATGTAGCTTCAAAAGAACTTGGGCAAACTCTGACCATTATAATTTCTTCTATGTTTGATTATAAGTTATTAATATTAACAGTCTCCCTTTTATTTTTGTGAAGAATATATATATATATATATATATATATATATATATATATATATATATATATATATATATATATATATATATATATATATATATATATATATATATATATATATATATAATGTGTTGGTTGAAAAATTATATACCATCAAAAGTAGTGTATAGTAGTTTCCTATGAAGAGGGGATCTGATGGAAGTTTTATAATATAAAATAAACGAAAACGACCAAAATTTTAAACATTTACTCATTATACTATTTGCAATAAGTTAATGATATTCAGTTAAAGATACCAAAACACGAGGTTGTAGTAGTTTAAGTGGTGTATTTAACCAAGTCAAATAAAAAGGTCCAAAGTCCAAAGATTCAGAACCAGAAATAATAAGATATATATAAGAAGGTTCCAGGAATCAAGGGTCACGATCATGTGACTTAGACCCATAAGATAAGGAAGAGAAGTAGAAGTAAGAAGCTTTACACTGAACCCCCTCTCCCCTCCCCCCTCACCCCACCTTCCCACCTCTTAAAAGGGTTTTTGTCATTTAACTTGATAATAAGACACCCAATTCCCCTTACTTTGTGTAAGTCAAAGATCTCACTCTAAGCTTTTAAATTAGTCTTCTGCAAGCAGTTTTTCAAATGGCTCAAGTTTCTCCGAAGAAAGCATCAGCAGAAAGAAGACGAAGGACGAGAAGTGATTCCAATTCAACATTTCAACTTTTTCTCATCGGGTTCATCTTAATTCTCACTCATTTACCACCGTTATCCGCCCATCACCACCACCACCACCACCACCGGAGTTCAGTATCTTCTAGCCGGAAAGCTATGTTGTTCAAAACACAACCACCGGAGCACAGTGGAGTTGTGTCAGCTCCAATTCAATCACCACTAGGAGCATCCGGAGAAGAAGGCAATGTGTATGATGAAGATAAAAGAATAATTCATACAGGTCCAAACCCTCTTCATAATTAAATAATTCAAAAACTTCGATCAGTCCTTCAAAGAGCTTTGCTAATGTTGATTCTTATTTATTTTTATTACTTTTTTTGTTTTATTATTTTACCTTCTGAATTAGAATTAATGGTAGCAAAGCTTTTGGCTTTATCAGCTTGAGCTTACAGTCTAGAATTTGTGAAGAGGGACAGGGTGGGAATTTACTGTTACTGTTAGCTTTTTTTAGGGTTGAAAGGTCAAAATCTGAATACAATTTGTAATGCATAGTGTACAAGTGAAAAATTCTCTCTTTTAACTTCTTGTTTCCTCTGAATCCCTTCTGGCAAAGAATTTATTGTGTTGGGCATTAAATTCTATGTGCTTACATGTCTGTCATTTAATTTACTGCTTTTACTTTGTGGTTCAGTTTTTTTTTTAGCCAAAAATAGCATTGACTTGTAGTTAATGTGTGTAAAGACACTTTAATCCTTCGCATAATCATGGGTTCATTGGTACTGTGTGAGGGATAAATTTGGAATTTAAAATATACATTTGTCGCCTAGGGTTTTGTCATACTTTTGGCTACTGTCGAAAGGAAAGAAGACTTTTTTGTTCCTAAAACCAATACACTGCCATTTAATTCAGCAGGTGCTTTTTAGAACCAAAAAAAGGAACATGAATTGATTGTCAAATATAGCAAATCCTAAGCCACTTGAATCAAATGAACATTAGGGTTTTATCATTTATGTATAGGTGTTCTTTTTTTTTTCAACTTCACAAATATTATCAAAGATTTGATCAAGTCAATTTTTATTTAAACATCTTTTTGCTGAGTACTACTTTAGTATTTATATACTTACAAACACAAATATTGATTTCGGTTAATTACATGATCCCAAAGCAAAATGATTGTGTTGATTTAATTTTCACATGACCCTTATTGTAATTGAAATATTTAAAAGTGTCAAAAACAACTTAGATTATCATCTAATATAGCTCACGTGTGAAACGTACATTAATATGATATTAGTTTGATCACAAATACACAAATACAATCAGCGACAACTGACAAGATCAAAGTGGTCATGCTCCTTTATGAGACAAGTATAATTGAAAAAATGTTTGGATGAACCCAAAGCTAAAAAAAAAAAAAAGGATGAACTAAAACAAAATCTGCAAAAGTACGTTAGAATTCTTCAGAGTTGTATAAAGTGCCCTACAAAGTTCGAGAGCGATAGTTCTCACCAAAATTAACGATGGGAAGAATGTATTCACCATTAGTGACGGATAAAAGACAGATACTATTTATAAGTGTGGGTGAGAAAAAAAAATCAAAACCAAAAGATATATAAAAAAAAAAAAGAGAAAGAAATCTTTTTGAAAAAAACGACTTTACTTTTGGTTTTTGCTTTTAGAAAAACCGGTTTTTTCGGTTAGTATAAATCTAACAAACAAACCGAACCTAAGTGAAATAATCAAAATGATATTTGTATGTTCGTGTTCAGTCTATTATGATGTTAAAAGCTTAAATAATTTTATATGTGTCTACGGATTTAATTGAAAATTAAAATAATAAGTATTTTTTTTTAATAAAGCACGTTGTTTTTATTTAATTTTATTCGACATAGTTGATTAAGAAACCTAAAAGTAAACATAAAAATTGAAACGGATAAATAATCAAACCAAAAAGCAACACAAAAATATCGAATGGTTGGTTTTCCAAAGTAGAAAACCAAACTTTTTGGGTCGGTAAAAAACCAAATCAACTAGACACATGTAAGCCCCTAATTTTTGTGATTTTATATAGTTTTTGTTTTTGTTTTTGTTTTTGTTTTGTTTTTTTTTTTGAAACGGTTAAATTATATAAAACACCAAACTGAGCAAGAAACAAAGTAGGGGAAAAACATAAACAAACATGAAAAGTTTTAACAATTACAGAGAAGAAAAAGAAGATGCTAACCAATCCTTCCAATTACAAATCGTTTTCTTACCCCTATATTTGATCCACGTGAATGCTAACGATTTGATATAATCCGCTCCATTTGTTGGATCGATAAAGGTATTACAAAAGATCCTATCATTACGAAACTTCCATAAACTCCAAAACATGGCATAAGTGATAATTGTCGACCTTTTTCTTTGTCTTGGACATTTGCCCCATTTGGTAATGGATTTCAGTAACTCCTTGGTGTTGGATGATGGGGGTAACGGTATGCTACACTAGTTAATTATTTTGTCTCTAATAGCTTTAGCGAAGGGGCATTGAACCAGAAGATGATTGGAGTCATCAAGTTCACCAATACATGAAGTGCATAAAGGTGATGTTAAGTTGACTCCTCGGTTGATTAGTGTTGATGTTGTGGGAATGTGTTCTTGTGCAGCTCTCCAACCAAAACATATAGCTTTTAGAGGGATTTCTTTACACCAAGTAGACATTTCAGTGTTTGAGGAAGACGCAGTGTCAATTATTTTTCTAAGTGATTCCACTGTGTAATTTCTGCAGTAAGGAGAGAGCTCCATTGATCTTTTCCTATGCTGAGTTTGGTGTTTGTGAAGTCACTGTTGGAACTTTATATATAAAGGAATTGCAAGTTGGCAATTTCTTTTGTATCACACATTGGTGGGGGAAAGAAACTTTTGAGGGTTTATAAGCCTATTCCCTTGGTAAGCCTTCAAAGGCTTTAGTGGATCAAAGGAATGGGCCAAGCCCACGCGCGCACCTAGCCTAGCACTAGCCGACGCCGCGAGTGCGCGAAATAGTGCGATTTAGGCGCACTTCGCTGGGAGCTGAGGAGCTTTTATTTTTGACGAGTTCGGGTCAAGCCGGTTTGACCGATCCGGTCAAATGGTTGACCACCGTTGACTTCGTGGAGGCCAAGTCAGGGTATTCTAGAAGGATCAGGAAACGGCTTGCTTGGAAAGCAAGTTGTCGCCCTAGGGTTTCTGGGGCCGGCCTATGGGGGCCCGTTTGATGCCTTCTAGGGTTACAATACCTATAAATACAGCTCCCTAGGAGCCGCATTTACTCTCACGAAAATCTGAAAGCTCTCTCCCTCTCTCTGCGTTTTTTCTTCTAGTTTCCGAGTAGTCGCTTTGTGTTTGGCGATTTCCAGTGCTGTTAGAATATCGATCAAACTGCATTAAATCCTGGGGTTTTACTCTGTTGCTTACAGCCAGTAGAAGCGAAGTAAAAACCTTTAAGGACAGGAGTCTGATCCGTGCAGTTGCTTCAAGATCAAGATCAACAATCAACAGGTCGGTTTTATTTTTCTGTCTTGTGTTTAATTCGTCCAATAACAGGACAGTCTTCTTCTACCTTTCTTACAATCAGATCTAATCGTGAAGGATAGATCTGGTTTCTGGACGAAACTTGGTAAATATAATAATAATAATTGAATCTATTATTCGCAACTAATCGACATATAATTCACAATATTATATGTCGGTTTCCTTGCGCATCTTTTAGTTTGATTTACAACAATCTTAAAGGGTTTTTTTTATATATTTTGTGATAAATCAACAGACTAATGGACACTAATGCTAGCCTCCACTTCATGAACCAAGAGTTTGCCAAACTTGACCAATTCGATGGTCAGAACTACACTCGTTGGGCCGAAAAGGTCAAGTTCATGCTTCATGTCTTGAAGCTCTCCTTTGTGTTGGACCCAAAACTGGCACCAATTCCTGATAATCCAATTCCCAAGGAGGGGGA
The DNA here is from genome assembly GCF_002870075.4 of Lactuca sativa. NCBI lineage: Eukaryota > Viridiplantae > Streptophyta > Magnoliopsida > Asterales > Asteraceae > Lactuca > Lactuca sativa. Next base: position 65,167,407 of record NC_056630.2, read on the forward strand.
ATCTGTGGACCCAGCGGTCATTGCAGAACTGGAAAAGCAAAGGATTCTGCATAGAGAATCCGAGGAATTATGTGTGGGTCACATCAAGAATTCCCTATCTGATCGGCTCTATGATCTTTACTCGCCGGTCAAAGATCCAAAAGAGCTATGGAGTGCGTTGGAACTTAAGTACAAGGCACATGAGGAAGGTACTAACAAGTACCTTGTGTCCAAGTACCTTGCGTTTCAAATGGTTGGTGACAAATCAATTATGGAGCAAGTGCATGAACTCCAAGTCATGGTCAACAAGTTGAACGCACTCTCCATCTCTCTTCCAGAACTCTTTCAGGTTGGTGCGATCATCGCAAAACTGCCACCCTCGTGGAAAGATTTCTCTAAGAGAATGATGCACAAATCTGAGAACTACTCCTTGGATGATCTGATGAAACACCTCCGCATTGAGGAGGAAACTCGCATCAGGGACAAGCGAGGTAAAGTTGGACAAAGTGTGCATCATGTGTCAGCTGGGAGTTCTAGCCACAAAGGCGAATCTGGGGGACAGAAAAAGAAGAACTTTGGACCCAAGAAACAAAACTTCAAGAAACCGGGTCATCAGAATCCCAACTCAAAGCCAAAAAGGGTCGATCCTTGCCATGTCTGCGGAGAGATTGGGCACTATGCGAGAGAATGCAAAGATCACAAATCAGTACCGGTTGCACAAGCAGTCGAGAAGGTGACTGACATGGTGGCTAGTGTGAACCTTGGAGAGATCTTCATGATCTCCTCTCTTACTCGAGCAATCTGTGCTCGAGGTTGGTTTATGGACACTGGAGCCACTGTGCATGTTTGTGGGCAACGAGAGAGCTTTCGTACTTACCAACCCATTCCACATGGGACGGTTGTCGCCTGTGCTGATGGCCACAGAGCTGAAGTTCTAGGAAGGGGTGATGTTCGGTTGAAGTTCACACGTGGTGAATGGGTGAATCTTCGAGATGTTCTACATGTTCCTACTATCTCAAAGGGTTTGGTTTTTGCAGACAAGTTTGACAAGGGTGGGTTCAAGATGGTGCTTGAGAGAGGCAAAATTGTGATCACTAAAGGCAGAAGACATGTTGGGAGGGCGAACAATACTTCGGGAATGTATCGCTTGTGTCTTAGTGATGAGGGTAATATGAGTGGTCCTAGTGTTGAAAGTGGTGTTTCTAGTGTTGCTAGTGTGTCGAGTGTTGGTAATGATGTAATTGATGGATTGGTTGCTAATGTGAATGAAGTGAACTTTTCTGGTTATATTGTTTGTTCAATTTCTTTATGGCATAAACATTTAGCTCACACTAATGTTAAAAACATTGAAAAAAATGCAAACTAAAGGTATGTTAAAATATGACACAAAAGATTTTGAAAAATGTGAAACATGTGTGAAATCAAAGTTCACTAAGAAACCATTTCCATCAGTTAAGAGAAACACATCATTACTTGAGTTGATTCATTCTGATATATGTGAGTTAAATGGAATCCTTACTCGAGGAGGAAAAAGGTATTTCATCACATTTTGTGATGACTTCAGTAGATATCTACATGTTTATTTGCTGAGATCAAAAGATGAAGCTTTTGATGCATTTAAACGATATAAGGCTGAGGTCGAAAATCAACTTGAAAGACACATCAAAATTCTTCGCTCGGACATAGGGGAGAATATTTCAACCAAGAGTTAGACACATTCTGCGAAGAGAATGGAATCAAACATTAGAGAACATCACCATACACTCCACAACATAATGGTTTGGCTGAAAGAAAGAACCAAACCCTTTGTGAGATGGTCAACTGTATGTTGAACCAATCGGGTCAACCAAACAATCTGTGGGGGGAAGCACTATTGACTGCTTGTTATGTTCATAATAGGACCACTAGTCGTGTGATTCCTACAAACCCTTATGAGTTGTGGAAAGGTAGAAAGCCTAACCTAGACTATTTGAAAGTGTGGGGGTGTGTTGCTTATTATCGGACTCCCGATCCTAAGCGAACCAAATTGGGAGCACGAGCTAATAAGAGTATATTTATTGGATATGCTCAAAATAGCAAGGCTTACCGATTAATAGATATTGATTCAGGTGTTGTTGTGGAATCCAGAGATGTGGAATTCTTTGAGGACAAGTTTTCTAAGGATGAAGAAAACTCTAGTCATACAACACCTACAAGTACCTCTCGAGAAATACTCCCACCTCCTCCCATTGTGGAGGAACCAAGGAGAAGTACTAGGGCTAGAATTGAGAAAACCTTTGGAGATGATTTCTATTCTTATTTGGTCGAAGGAACACAAAAGAAAGTGACGAGAGAGGTCATATTTTCAATTAATTTGGACGATGATCCTAAGACCTTTACTGAAGCCATGACGTCTCGGGATGCTCCTCTGTGGAAGGAAGCAATCAATGATGAAATGGATTCAATTATGGGTAATGGAACTTGGGAGTTAGCTGATCTACCCAAGGGGAGAAGACCCATAGGATCCAAATGGATATTCAAGAAGAAATATCATCCTGATGGATCCATATTTGCTTATAAAGCAAGGTTGCTTGCAAAGGGCTATAGGCAGCGAGAAGGGATCGATTATTTTGATACATATGCCCCAGTTGCTAGAATTAGTTCAATTAGAACTCTCATAGCAATATCAGCTTTGAAAGGATTGTACATTCATCAAATGGATGTGAAGACAACCTTTCTGAATGGTTATCTCAAAGAGGAGATTTACCTGGAGCAACATGAACGTTTCATAATACCTAGACAAGAAAACAAAGTATGTAGACTTGTTAAGTCTTTGTACGGGTTGAAAAAAGCTCCTAAACAGTGGCATGAGAGATTTGACACCACTGTGACTGCCTTTGGTTTTCAGCACAATAGTGCTGACAGATGTATTTATTTTAAACATACATCTGATTACATAGTAGTTATATGTCTTTATGTTGATGATATGTTGATCATTGGCACTCACCTAGAAGGTATTCTTGAGACGAAGAAATACCTATCCTCGAACTTTAAGATGAAAGATCTTGGGGAAGTTGATACAATTCTTGGTATCAAGGTGAAGAGGACAGGTGGTCAGATTTCTCTGAGTCAGTCTCATTATATAGAGAAAATTATGACAAAGTTTCAACATTTGAACATTAAGGAATTCAACACTCCTTTTGATTCAAGTGTGAAACTTAAGGTGAATTTTGGTCGAGCTGTGGCTCAACTGGAATATGCTAGTGTAGTTGGGAGCATGATGTATGCTACTCACTGCACTCGACCTGACATCGCATTCGTTGTAAGCAAACTGAGTTAGTATACTGTTAATCCAGGACGGAGCACTAGAAGGCAGTCGGTAGAGTACTAGGATACCTGAAAAGGACAAGTACTTTTGAATTGACATACTCGTCATCTAATGGAATACTTGAAGGTTATTCTGATGCCACCTGGATTGATCACACCAGTGATTCAAAATCCACAAGTGGTTAGGTTTATACTCTAGCTGGTGGTGCTATTTCTTGGGCGAGCAAGAAACATACATGCATAGCTCATTCAATGATGGAAGCAGAGCTAATTGCCTTAGCAGCAGCGGGCAAAGAGGCAGAGTGGATTCGAGATCTACTTATGGATATTCGTTTGTGGGATATTCTGATGCCTTCAATACCCATGTACTGTGACAGTGAGGCCACACTGTCTAAAGTATATAATGTGGTATATAATGGGAAGTCAAGACATGTAGGTCTGCGACACAATTTTGTGAGACAACTAATTGAGAGTGGTACCATCAAGGTTGTCTATGTTAAGACAAGTATGAACTTGGCAGATTCGTTTACCAAACCTCTGACGAGAGATTTGGTTACATCTACTACGAGAGTCATGGGTCTAAAACCACAATAGAATCGTTTAGTGATGGAAACCCAACTTGACATTAGTTGTGACATCCCCTAATTTCTCGTCCAGAAAAGACCGATTTAATTTATGCTTTTTAAAATAAAATCAGAGAAATCTTTTTAAAAGATGTTGCAGAATTGGTCCCCAAACAACATATGATAAAATTTTATCAAAATCCTTCATTAAGAAGGTATATATTTTACATATATATCAAAACCTCGGGATGTCATGTTCCGATACAGATCAAAAGCATAAACAAGACATTATAAGCCTTTCAACAGTTATTTACAACTACTGGCCTATAATCCAAAAATCTCTCGTCGTCCTCCGACTATGCTCGGGGTCCACTACCTGTAACATAAAAAGCTAAGAGGGTCAAGCTTGGGAGTCTGGTGAGCATATAGGATTTTCAACCCACAATAATAATAAACTTACTAAGTTCATCAATCAACAATAACCCTGATTACCCGTTCCCGTTATCCTCACTTTATGCCCCTAAACACTTTTCACAAGGGACCTAGCCTAAAGAATATCATCGGAATGGACACTACTACTAAGGGGTTTCCTCAGCCATACATGTCCTAAAGGCAACCATGAGGGGGATGGAGTATAGCGAACGAACACCCAAGTTCATTAACACCTACAGGTTGCAGACCTGCTAATGTTTCCCACTGGACCTTCTAGAAAGTCTGTGGTCGTCATCCAAACTCTGCTAGATGACTTGATCTCAAAACACATCGAGGCCTCTCCTCAATTTTATTTTATCACACATCACTATCTACCCATGTTCTACCCAACATATTTGTAGATAAAAATACTTATACAGTTTAAAACTTGTACAAAACATCAACTCAACAGTCACCTCAAATAAACAATTAATATATTTACACATAGCACGTATTATAAGGTAAATACTTCATATCTATGTGTAAAATGAAAGTGACTATACACTCACTTGATTTGATGATAATCGGGCAGCAATTCGTTTCCTAAAACGATCGTTTCTAATAAAACCGAGAGTTTTATTGAGAAACCGGGCTCCGCAAAGGTCGGGCTTTGAATCCGAAAAGATAAATTTTCCGGGCTTCTCGGGCACTTCGTGGAGTATTCTGGACTTTGAAATAAGTACTGGGGCTTCGGGGGATGTGAAAATAGCCAAAATTGTGAAAAATGGGTTAAAAGTGGCAATTTCTAAATTCTAGCCGGGAGGGTTCGCACCCTTCTATTTATAGGGGGAAGCTTTTGATCGGACGGCTGAGAAGTCTTCAGGTGGCGAAGATCCGAAGGCTCGCAGGGGAGGGCTGGCACGTGGGCAACGCATGGCTCGCACATGGGTCGCACCTGCGAGGGGCTCGCTGACGCCTCCTGATTGGACCGCGGTCTAGTCTGAGGCTTCGGACGTGGCTCCTCCTGCGAAGCTCGGACACGAGGAAAAGAACACGCGTCGGGCCTTCACTGGACCACTTCAGATAAGGCCATGTGCTCGGATGACTCAGCAGCTCGGGTGACTCAGCAGGACATGTGGCGCATGCGAGGTGAGGGTGACGTGGCAACTCGTGACTATGCGAATTTTCTCGATTTTCGCGCCAAAACTTCTAAAATCCACAACTTTCGCATACGAGCTCCGCTTCTTGACGTTTTTTATATGCACGCGTAGGTAAAATTACGATCTACAACTTTCGTTTAGACTCCGTCGGCTAATTTTGACTTTAATTTTTTTATTATTATTTTTAACAGACCGGGACAGGAAATCCGTTAAAAATTCATAACTTCATGCGACGTCTGTTTTCGTCAGACTTTTTACCGTTGTGCTACTAATAACGAGACCTTCAATTCTCGTTTAGGTTGTGTCGGCTAAAAATCGCTCGATCTAAAATTCGAGTTTTTAGTTGTCTACTGCTAAGCTGAAACTTCGAAAAATCATAACTTTTTCATACGAAGTCAGATTTGGGCGTTCTTTTTATCGAACTTCTCGGTTTAACGAATACTACGACTTTCGTTTAGATCACTAAGGCTAAAAAGTAGTTTATCAAAAACTCACTTTTTACGTTATTCGGCAACGTGCCGGTTTTGTCGTGAAACTTCGACAGGTCATAACTTCTTCGTTATAACTCGGATTTTGATATTCTTTATATCCCCGAAATCCTTGTTTCGACCACTACAACTTTATGTAAAGATATCCGGCTTATCTCACACTTTTATTTTGACGCTTATTTTTATTCTTAATTAATTAAACCCTAATAATTAAGCATAAAACACATAATTCACATAATATTCACATAATTCCTTTTCGTTTCTTCAAAATGGGTTACAAAGGTTAACCGAGACTATCACCTCAATATAAATGCCTAGGCTAGAAACACGAGTGTTACAATTATCTCCCCCTTAGGATGATTCCGTCCCCGGAATCACATATCACCAAACAACTGCGGGTAGCGACTCATCATGTCACTCTCCGTTTCCAAAGTGAGATTTGGTCCATTTGTATGTTTCCAGCGCACAAGCACTAAATCGACCATCTTGTGTCGTAACTTCATAGTCTTACGGTCAACGATTGCCTCAGGTTCTTCGATCAACCTCTTGTTTTCATCCAACCTTAACTCAGAAATCAGAATTATGTTGGGCACATCTCCCGTGAACTTTCTCAATTAACACACATGAAAGGTGTTATGAATACTTCCAGTTCTTCCGGTAATTCTAGCTTGTAAGCTTGATTCCCGATCCTATGAAGAACTTTAAATGGTCCAATAAACTTTGGACTCAACTTTCCCCTTCAACCAAACCTTATAAGTCCCTTCCACGACGGGACTTTAAATAAAACCGAATCTCCAACTTCAAAGGTTATCGGTTGTCTTTTCTTGTTAGCATAACTCTTTTGTCGATCTTGAGCAACTAACATCCTTTCCCTTATAACTTTCAACTTTTCAGCAGTCTGATGGACTATTTCAGGTCCCATAAACTGCTTTTCTCCAGCTTCCAGCCAGCATGATGGCGTTTGACACTTTTCTCCATACAAAGCGTGATAAGGTGCCATCTTAATGCTTGAGTGGAAACTATTATTATAGGAAAATTCTACTAGAGGTAAGTGTTCATCCCAGTTACCTTGGAATTCTAGGGTACATGCTCTCAGCATATCCTCCAATGTTTGAATCGTTCGTTCGCTTTGACCATCGGTTTACGGATGGTAAGCTGTACTTAAACACAACTTGGTACCAAATTCCTCTTGTAGACTCCTCCAGAACCTTGAGGTAAAACGGTTGTCATGATCGGATACAATCGTTAGCGGAACACCGTGAAGCCTTACAATTTCCTTCATGTAAGAATTCGTAAGTTTATCCATAGACCATTTCTCTTTGGCTGCTATGAAATGCGCACTCTTAGTGAAGCGATCAACGACCACCCAAATCATGTCATGACCGTTCCTTGTTTTGGGCAGTTTAGTCACAAAATCCATGGTGATGTCTTCCCATTTACCCATGGGTACGGGTAAAGGTTCTAAACTCCCATACGGTTTCTGATGTTGTGCCTTAATCCTAGCACAAGTTACACACTCGGCTACATACTTAGCAACATCGAGCTTCATTGTCGGCCACCAATAATAGGGATTTAAATCCCTATACATTTTTGTACTGCCAGGATGAATCGAGTACATGGTATTGTGAGCTTCTTCCATCAGAAGACCTCTTACTCCGCCCGTCTTAGGTACCCAAATCCTATCTTGGAATACTTTCAACCCTAGGTTGTTTGTACCAAATACTAACGTTTTGCCCAAACGTTCTTCCTTTCGGTCATTTTTCTCTAAAGCTTCCTCTTGAGCTTTCTTTATACTTTCCACAATTGTCGAGACAACTTCAATTCTCAACGCTCTTGGCCTTTTCTTTTCAAGGTTTACCTTTCGACTGTGAGCATCAGCAACAACATTTGCTTTACCAGGGTGGTAAATTATCTCACAGTCATAGTCCTTGAGTAACTCTAGCCAACGTCGTTGCCTCATGTTTAATTCCTTCTGATTAAAGAGATATTGGAGACTTTTATGATCAGTGAAAAGTTTACACTTTGTGCCATAAAGATAATGCCTCCATATCTTTAGGGCGAATACTACCGCTGCCAACTCCAAATTGTGAGTGGGGTAGTTCTTTTCATGCTCTTTCAATTGCCTCGATGCATACGCTATCACCTTATCCCTTTGGGTCAGAACACATCCTAACCCAACTCCAGAGGCATCACTATAAACTGTGAAGTCATCAACTCCTTCAGGTAACGAAAGAATCGGTGCTTCACACAACTTCTTCTTTAACTTCTCAAAGCTTCCTATGCTTCTCATTCCAAGTATAGACAGCTCCTTTGTGGGTCAAAGCTGTCAATGGAGTCGCGATCGAAGAAAAGCCTTGGATAAATCAGTGATAATATCCAGCTAATCCTAAAAAGCTTCAGATCTCCATAGGACTTTCAATCGTAACCTTCGAGTTACAAAATAAATCCTTATTGAGGAATCCTTCTTTTTCTTGGAATAAGTACTTTCCTTCATTTATTGTAACAGACCGATGGGTCATGTTCTAATGATCTCTCATTGTATACTGCACTACTTAGACTCGGATCTCCTAGGAACAATTTTTCGGAACAAACTACACCTTCCTTCATGTTCTAATGTGATATAATCACAGTTCAACATGTATCATTCCTGAATATCAACTTCTTTAACAATGAGTGTGATGCTTCTGTTGATCACTTTAATCATCTTTCACCTCAATCTTCTGGCTTAAGTCAAATGCTACATCGAACTTGGTTCTCTGAACCATGTAACATACTCATGTTAGTCGGACTCGATTCAATATGACCTCTAAGGTCGGAATAACAATCATCTTCTTAGTCATTACCGAAACGATGGTAACAACAGACTAGAACAAGACGGAATCAAATAATAGCTCCTTGGTAACCTTGTGACTTTCCCTGATCCAAGTACGAGTCCTGTGCTTCCGGTAGTATAGGCCTCTACTACCATTCGCACCTACTCATACTCGTCCCAAGTATTGTCTCGCAGTTCTCCAAATTGCCTGTGACATCCCAAAAATACAGTCTGAAAATTTCGTTTTAAAATAGTAATAAAACCATGTTCATCAATCGTCATATAAGAATCATAAAGAATGTATCTCAAAATATCTTAACAATTGTCAAATATATCAGAGTATAAACATCCCAGGCTGAACAAATGGTGTGTGCACTGCAATCTTCCCGAGCTCCTCTTTTAAAAACTGAGTACCTGAAACGAAAACTGAAACTGTAAGCACGAAGCTTAGTGAGCTCCCCCAAACTACCACCTACCAAGCAATAACATATAAAGCACATACTGGGCCCTGCCCACTGCATCGGACTGAAGTCCGGGCTAACTGGGGCCTTGCCCCCTCCATCGAACCGAAGTCCGAAGCTGACTGACTGGGACCTTGTCCCCTACATCGGACCGAAGTCCGAAGCTGACTGACTGGGACCTTGTCCCCTACATCGGACCGAAGTCCGAAGCTGACTGACTGAACACAGCATAGCATAACATATCAATTTGCATAAACACATAAATCCTGTCTGAGCCATGGAGGCGTCAAACATACTAACTACTACATTGGACTGAAGTCCAAAAACTACGGCTAATTGAACGGGCCGACATTGTGGCCTTAGACCCGTTCCTACTGGAAGGAAACTCACCTCACACTGCTGAAGTCCCGCAGACACAATCCCACACTGCTGAAGTCCCGCAGACTCCACCCCAGCTGCTGGCTGACAGATTCCCGAACTGTCAACACCAAATAACACCCAATAAATAATTGGGTTATAACACATACTATAAATACATACTTTGGATAATTACTACATTACCCCTAACTTGGCTTACCCAAGCCCAAGGCCCAATTCCATAGGCCCAAAGTCAACTAGGGATCAACGCCCAACATATGGCCCAATTTTCCAAATTGGGCCCAAACCTCTACACGGACATCCCTTAAGGCCCAATTGATCAGTCCCGTCCAACATGTATCATTCCAAATTGGGCCCACTCCTTCATATGGGCCTCACCCTAAAGCCCAACTAATTACTCTAGTCCATTTGATTATTCTCGGATGGCCCAACACAAAGCCCAAGTGAAATTAGGGTTTCACATCAAATGATAACTAGGGTTAAGTGTTTCTCACTTAACCTATTAAGGGCTTAATCCACTAAGGACTTAATCCATTAACTCCATTATTGCTTAGGTTAATTTCTGCCAATGATTATTATTTAATATTTCACTTATTAAATAATTCTCGTGTGTCCTGATAAATTCCCAAATATTAATATTTTCTCAATTAGCTCATTAAGGACTTAGTCCATTAAGTTCTTTACTCTACTAGATAAATGGCATGGAATAATTTGGGCTTAATTCACAATTCAATCCCAATGGCCCACAAGTGGCCCAATTAGTCTAAGGCCCAATACTCATAATTAGGGGTTTCCACCCAAACATGGCCCAATAGGCCCAAAACCAATCTCTTAGCCCATTAGGGTTTGCTAGCGGGGCACCACCCACTACCACCTCGGGTAGTGGTGGTTGATGGCGGCACACGGCGGCGGCCACCACCTTAGGGTGGTGGTTTTGATTCATTTCATTAATCTTTCACTAATTACAATTACAATGCTTTTAATCCAGAAATAAACACACACACTAACTAACTAACACACACACACAACTACTCTAATGGAGGACGGCGGTGGTAGAGGGTGGCAGCCACCACCTTACGGTGGTGGTGACGGCTTTTCCAGCCAAATAAACCCCCACACACCTTTCCATTGAAAAAAAAACCACACATACAAGCTTTTAATTTGCAAGGTTCACCCCAGCCACCAGCTTGGTGGCTCATGGCGGCAATGACATCACCGGAAGGCGGCAGTAGCAGCGGCCACCATGGCATGAGGCCATGGTGGTTCTTCTCTTCGAATCCCAGCCAGCAACAACCTTACAGCACCTCTCGGTTCAACACGACAGGTGATAATCCACGTAGGCCCGACTGTCCTTTCGGGGTGGCGATCATTACCGGAGCAAAAACAACCCCATGGCAGCGAAAGGAACGAAAAGAGAAGAGAAGAACGGTGGCAATGGTGCTGGAACAAGAAAACGACACCCGAGGGTCACCCGATAGCAACAACAATTCTAGCTTCGTGTTCACAGTAAGAACGAAAGGGAAAGGAGGTGAGTGACGGTTGGGTCTTACCGGCCGTTCTCGTTCATTCACGCCCAACAGATGACAAACGCTGCTTCAAAGACCGATCCTCAGCGATTATGCGTGATGTTCATGACGTCTCCGACAGTGCTGTTATGGCGCTCATCGGTGGTGTAGCAGCGGCGGACGATGGCTACTCAACTGATCGGAACACTGGACTAGGGGGGCGACTTCATACATGGCGGCTGAAACCCTTTTCTAGGGTTAGGGTTCACATATCAGTTATATACCCGATGCCTTAAAACGCATTCCCATATTAACATAATTGATCCCTCCTTCCTTCTTTTCTTTCATAATAAGTTCATAATTTACACTTTTAACCCTGCCTTCAAAAATCTTTACAAACTAACTCCAAAACTTACATTTTAAGCCTTGATCCCATAAATTTCTTTCATAATAACTCCCTAAATTACCAATAAACCCTTCAACCTTCAAATCTTTTCAATTTAATCCCGAACTCACTCTTTTAACCCCCGACTTCTAAAATTCTTCACAAATTAGTCCGAGACTCACATTTACTAATTAATTAATTTTTTTTAAGTAAACGGGGCGTTACATCGCCATACAAGAATTTCACATAGTCATTCAATTCATCATATGACAAAAACAGGGTTTATATTATTTCCTTGAAATGATTACACAAAGGTTCAAGTTTACCCAATACTATGTCTCTAATAGGCCTAACCACTTGTTACTATTCACATTACTACTTTATAACTTGATCTTCTTCTTTTGCAGCCTCAAGTGTCATCTGAAAGGCTCTCACCTTCGGCTTTGGTGGTAGATTGGGCTTTGCAGCATCCTTCCTCTTCGGATAGTCTTTAAAAACATGCCCTTCTTCATGGCACTCAAAACATACCCTCTTGTCGGATGGACACACGTTGGCATAATGCCCAGTCTTTCCACATTTGAAGCAAGTCACCTCCTCACTACATTTCCTTGAGTGCTTTTTCTTGCACTTCTCACACCACTTCACTGCACCTCCTCCTCCTCCAAAATTCTTAAACTTAGAAAATTTGCTTCTCTTGCTGGAACCTAAAGTTCCTTCAAATTTTCTCTTTTCACCAACTTCCGCCCTCTCCAGACCCTTCTCTCTAATCTGAACCTCAACGTTCTTAGCAGCGTAGATGGCGGCTTTCAAAGTGGTTGCTTGCTTAACCATCGGACCAAATTCCGCTGGTAATCCGAGGGCAAACTTGTTGATCTTAGAGAGTTCAGTTGGAACTAGGTAAGGAACAAGCTTCATCTTTTCAGTAAAACTAGCAGCGTATTCAGTAACGCTCATCTTTCCCTTCTTTAAATTCTGGAACTCATTATTAATTTGCACAAGATCCTGCTCAGAGCAGTATTGCAGTTTTAGTTGTAGTACAAAGTCTTCCCAATACATCTTACTAGCTTCTCCCTTGTGCATCGAATTAGCTAGTAACTTCCACCAGTTCAACACACCAGACTTTAATAGAGGAATTGCAAGTGTGGTCTTTTGTTTGTTGCTGCACTCGCAACTTTCAAACATCGTCTCCATTTCGGAGATCCAATTCATGACTTCCACCGGTGTCGGACTCCCAGATAGACACGTCGGCCTAGATGCCATGAAATATTTGTATTTGCACCCGCGTCCATCAATTCCTCCATCCTGGTTGTCTTGTCTAACTATCGGTGTGTTGGCTTGACCAAAAGTCCCACTATAGTTCCCTCCTACTGATTGCCCTTCATTCAATATGGGCTGCTCAACAGGCATCGTAGTGTCTTCCCTATGTTGTTGTAGTAATCGCCTTGTCTCCTCCATCTGGCAATCTAACATCATCTAGATCATTGCTTGTACCCCAGCCATCGTCATTGGCTCAGGTTCAGCTCCTACAACAGGTACTTGCTCAACTACTTGAGGTTGAGGCTGTTGATCCTTGTTTCCGTTTGCATTTGCAGCTCCACTACGAGTTCTTGCCATTACAATCTATATAACGAATAAGGCGAATTTAGGTCTTTATCCTTGTTAGACATGTCAATTCCCTTATCACTCCGAAACGTTTACATGTTAGTTCTAATCTTGTAATCATACACTTAGAATCCTACACACATAAGGTTACCAGATCCGGTCGGCAACAAACCATAGATCCGAACAAATAATGGCACACATGGCAAACACATAGCATTTAGCACATAAGGGCATTTCAGGCATCTTTCCTAAAATAAACTAGTGCTCGTGTCTAAAATATGGTAGACACTCATCACTTAGCATTCTAAGTTTAAGTTTAGAAATTCTACAATTTCTTAGTTCACTTAAACTAATGCTCTGATACCAACTGAGACATCCCCTAATTTCTCGGCCAGAAAACACCGATTTAATTTATGCTTTTTAAAATAAAATCAGAGAAATGTTTTTAAAAGATGTTGCGGAATTGGTCCCCAAACAACATATGATAAAAGTTTATCAAAATCCTTCATTAAGAAGGTATATATTTTCCATATATATCAAAACCTCGGGATGTCATGTTCCGAAACAGATCAAAAGCATAAACAAGACATTATTAGCCTTTCAACAGTTATTTATAACTACTAGCCTACAATCCAAAAAACTCTCGTCGTCCTCCGACTATGCTCGGGGTCCACTACCCGTAACATAAAAAGGTGAGTGGGTCAGGCTTGGGAGCCTGGTGAGCATATAGGGTTTTCAACCCACAATAATAATAAACTTACTGAGTTCATCAATCAACAATAACCCTGATTACCTGTTCCCGTTATCCTCACTTTACACCCCTAAACACTTTTCACAAGGGACCTAGCCTAAAGAATATCATCGGGATGGACACTACTGCTAAGGGGTTTCCTGAGCCATACATGTCCTAAAGGCAACCATGAGGGGGATGGAGTTCAGCGAATGAACACCCAAGTTCATTAACACCTACAGGTTGCGGACCTGCTAATGTTTCCCACTGGACCGTCTAGAAAGTCCGTGGTCATCATCCAAACTCCGCTAGATGACTTGATCTCAAAACACATCGAGGCCTCTCCTCAATTTTATTTTATCACACATCACTATCTACCCATATTCTACCCAACATATTTGTAGATAAAAATACTTATACATTTTAAAACTTGTATAAAACATCAACTCAACAGTCACCTCAAATAAACAATTAATATATTTACACATAGCACGTAATATAAGGTAAATACTTCATATCTATGTGTAAAATGAAAGTGACTATACACTCACTTGATTTGATGATAATCGGGCAGCAATTTGTTTCCTAAAACGATCGTTTCTAATAAAACCGAGAGTTTTATTGAGAAACCGGGCTCTGCAAAGGTCGGGCTTTGAAAACGAAAAGATAAATTTTCCGGGCTTCTCGGGCACTTCGTGGAGTATTCTGGGCTTTGAAATAAGTATCGGGGCTTCGGGGGATGTGAAAATAGCCAAAATAGTGAAAAAGGGTTAAAAGTGGCAATTTCTAAATTCTAGCCGGGAGGGTTCGCACCCTTCTATTTATAGGGGGAAGCTTCTGATCGGACGACTGAGAACTCTCCAGGTGGCGAAGATCTGAAGGCTCGCAGGGGAGGGCTCGCACGTGGGCTGCGCATGGCTCGCACATGGGTCACACCTGCGAGGGGCTCGCTATCGCCTCCTTATTGGACCGCGGTCTAGTCTGAGGCTTCGGACGTGGCTCCTCCTGCGAAGCTCGGACACGAGGAAAAGAACACGCGTCGGACCTTCACTGGACCACTTCGGATAAGGCCATGTGCTCGGATGACTCAGCAGCTCGGGTGACTCAGCAGGACACGTGGCGCATGCGAGGCGAGGGTGACGTGGCAACTCGTGACTATGCGAATTTTCTTGATTTTCGCGCCAAAACTTCTAAAATCCATAACTTTTGCATACGAGCTCCGTTTTTAATGTTCTGTATATGCACGCGTAGGTAAAATTACGCTCTACAACTTTATTTTAGACTCCGTCGGCTAATTTTGACTTTAATTTTTTTATTATTATTTTTAACAGACCGGGGCAGCAAATCCGTTAAAAATTCATAACTTCTTCATCCGACGTCCGTTTTCATCAGACCTTTTACCGTTGTGCTAGTAATAACGAGATCTTCAATTCTCGTTTAGGTTGTGTCGGCTAAAAATCGCTCGATCTAAAATTCGAGTTTTTAGTTGTCTACTACTAAGCTGAAATTTCGAAAAATCATAACTTCTTCATACGAAGTCAGATTTGGGCGTTCTTTTTATCGAACTTCTCGGTTTAACGAATACTACGACTTTTGTTTAGATCACTAAGGCTAAAAAGTAGTTTATCAAAAAATCACTTTTTACGACATTCGATACCGTGCTGGTTTTGTCGCGAAACTTCGACAGATCATAACTTCTTCGTTATAACTCGGATTTTGGTATTCTTTATATCCCCGAAATCCTTGTTTCGACCACTAAAACTTTATGTAAAGATATAGGGCTTATCTCACACTTTAATTTTGACGCTTATTTTTATTCTTAATTAATTATGCCCTAATAATTAAGCATAAAACACATAATTCACATAATATTCACATAATTCCTTTTCATTTCTTCAAAATGAGTTACAAAGGTTAACCTAGACTATCACCTCAATATAAATGCCTAGGCTAGAAACACGAGTGTTACATTAGTGCTCCTAATTTTCAAGTTTAAAGGGTAACAACGAAATCGCTAACGATAGAAGGTACTATCATTCATGATAGATCCATGTGAGGTAGGATAGTACGTCGTTGCCGAGAATGAGGTTGAGTTACGACTCTTAATATAGTTTTGGAGACATCTAAGCAACGAAGATGTTGTAAAACTTTGCCTATATGATCTAGAGGTGGTGCCGCCTCAAGTGAAGATTAGTGGTTTATCTTCTAAAGGGTCATGAAAAGGATTTATAGCGCATAGCCGTAATAGCGCTCAGGGAGAACACAAATATGACTTGTGATGTGTGGGGGTAAACCGGAGAGGTCTTTTAGGTTCATGGTTTAAACCTATAAGGATACCATTGAATCTATCTCTTCTTGTTTGTTCTCATTAAACTAGGGTTTAATCTTCATGACACCCAAGTGACATCATCTGTCTGAGTGAAAGGAAACTTACCAACTTGGTGGGGGATTGTTGGAACTTTATATATAAAGGAATTGCAAGTTGGCAATTTTCTTTGTATCCCACATTGGTGGGGGGAAGAAACTTTTGAGGGTTTATAAGCCTATTCCCTTGGTAAGCCTTCAAAGGCTTTAGTGGATCAAAGGAATGGGCCAAGCCCACGCGCGCGCCTAGCCTAGCCTAGCACTAGCTGACGTCACGAGTGCACGAAATGGCGCGATTTAGGCGCACTTTGCACGACGCATCGGTCGCTGGGAGCTAAAGAGCTTTTATTTTTGATGAGTTCGGGTCAAGCCGGTTTGACCGATCCGGTCAAATGGTTGACCGTCGTTGACTTCGCGTTGACTTTGTGGAGGCCAAGTCAGGGTATTCTAGAAGGATCAGGAAACGACTTGCTTGGAGAGCAAGCTGTCGCCCTAGGGTTTCTGGGGCCGGCCTATGGGGGCCCGTTTAATGCCTTTTAGGGTTACAATACCTATAAATACAGCTCCCTAGGAGCCGCATTTACTCTCACAAAAATTTAAAAGCTCTCTCCCTCTCTCTACGTTTTTTATTCTAGTTTCTGAGTAGTCACTTTGTGTTTGATGATTTCCAGTGCTGTTGGAATATCGATCAAGCTACATTAAATCCTGGGGTTTTACTTTGTTGCTTACAGCCAGTAGAAGCGAAGTAAAAACCTTTAAGGACACGAGTCTGATCCGTGCAGTTGGTTCAAGATCAAGATCAGCAATCAACAGGTCGGTTTTATTTTTATGTCTTGTGTTTAATTCGTCCAATAACAGGACAGTCTTCTTCTACCTTTTTTACAATCAGATCTAATCGTGAAGGATAGATCTGGTTTCTGGACGAAACTTGGTAAATATAATAATAATAATTGAATCTATTATTCGCAACTAATCGACATATAATTCACAATATTATTTGTCGGTTTCCTTGCGCATCTTTTAGTTTGATTTACAACAGTCACTGTGTATATCACATATTTATTGTGATAAACCTGCCATTAAGGGGCAAGATTTCCATCCCCAAGGCGTGTTGGGATCCGAAAGCTTTTGAGCAATTGTAGCATTTTTTAGGGCTCAAGATCATACAATTTTGGGTATTTTCTTTGCAATGTTTGATCTCTAGTCCACTTATCTTGCCAAAATAATGTGTCTTCTCTGGATTTTATGGATATCTTGAAAATGTCGTTGATGGTATAATCATTTTTCTCCGTCTCTTTTGTTATGGCACCAATGTTTTTACAGGTTCCTATAATCTTTTTGCAACAAAAATAATTGTTAGGTTTAGAAGTAAGGTTGTGCATAACTCTGATGACTTGGTTCCATAGTGAGGAGGTTTCTGTTTTTAATCGCCAAAACCTTTTTACAATTAGCCCAATGGCCCTAATCGATCTAACTACAAGTCGATCTTCTTTCTTGGATTTGATGATTTTGTCCCATGATATCCAGTGTATTTTACTTTTATCTTCATTTCCACCCCATAAGAATTTTCTTCTTGTTTTCTCTAATTTCTCAATTACTCCTTTTGGTGCAACAAAAAGCGATAAGTAGTTCGGGAGATTTCCTAACACTGATTTTATAAGATTGAGTCTTCTAGCAAATGATAGTGATTTTGCCTTCCACAAGGAAAACTTGGAGTGATATTTATCTATAATAGGTTTCCAGATTTTTATTAAGTTCATATTGGCACCGACAGGAACAGGAACTCTGAGGTATTTGAATGGGAGTGAACTAGCTTCACATCCAAGTAAATTTGCCCAGCTCAAGACTTCACTATTTTGAACTCCAAGACCATAGGCTTTTGATTTATGGAAGTTAGCCTTAAGACCCGATGAGATGTGGAAACAATTTAGTATTCTTGCCAAATTTTGAAGATTAGTACGTGACCATTCACCAACAAACAAGACATCATCGACATAGAATAAATGAGATAGTGTAGGTTCGTTACCAGGTATTTTAACTCCATTAAAAATGCCTTTTTCCACTGCCGATTTAAGCACAACATTGAGTCCTTCCATGGAGATTATGAACAAAAGGAAGATAGTGGATCTCCTTGATGAACTCGTTTTTGAATGTTAAACTCTTAGGTATGTGCTCCGTTGATGTTCACAGAGGTTCTAGAGGAAGACAAGCATCCATGTATCCAAGAAATCCTTTTATTACCAAATCCCATTTGTATCATCACCGAGAACAGGTATTCCCAATTAATAGAATCAAATACTTTGTCGAAATTGACTTTTAGAAGAAGGATTTTGTTATTTACGACTTTGGACCATGAACAAATCTCGTTGATGATAAGTGGTCCGTCAAGAATGCTACGTTCATGTACATAAGTTGTTTGCTCTTCTCCAATTATACCTCCAATTAATTTTTTGATTCACGTGGCTAAGATCTTAGAGATTATTTTATAGAGGCAAACTATCAGATTGATAGGGCAATATTCATGAAGGGTAGAAGGATCTTTAGTTTTAAGGATTAGTGTAATGAAGGACGAATTGTAGCTTTTTCAAAGTCTACCAATATCTTCAAAGTGTCGAATAGCAAAAGGGTGAGCCAACATAGCTAGCTTCAGGGGTAAGCTACGCGCGACGCACGGGCGTAACGAGTTTTAGCTTTTCAAAATTGCATAACTTCTTCATATGAGCTCCTTTTTTACGTTTGTTATATCCATGGAAAGCCCTCGATGAGATCTACAACTTTGTTTAGACTTCGCTGGCAATTTTGACTTCATATTTTTTCACACATGCTTAGACTGTTAAGCCCATATAAAATGTGTAACTTTCTCATCCAGAGTCCGTTTTCGACTGTCTGTATATCGTTGAACTCTTATTAACGAGATCTTCAATTCTTGCTAAGATTGTATCAGCCAAGAATCGACTGATCTAAAATTCAATTTTTAAGATGTACATTGCTACGTCGAATCTTAGAAAAATCATAATCTCCTCTAATGAGGTCAGATTTAGAAGTTTCCTATATGCACGCTTTCGGTTTAACGACTGTTACGTCTTTCGTTTTGGTTGCTTAAGCTAATAAGTCACTTATCTTTATGCACGCTTTCGATTTAACGACTGTTACGGCTTTCGTTTTGGTTGCTTAAGCTAATAAGCCACCTATCTAAAACTCACTTTTTACGATACGCTGAGTCGCGTCGGTTTAATCGAAAAAGCATAACTTATTCAAATAAAGTCGGATTTAGGCATTCTATATATCTACGAAAATCGTATCGATGTTCCTATGTGTCTATGATGATTATTTTGGGTCTAGAGTAATATATATTTATTACGTATTTTATTGCAATCTATGGCTATGGTAAAAATGGGGTGTTAAAACATCTATCTTTTCCTTTGGTTTATAGATTATTAAAAATAACTTTGGTTTTGCACGTCGCAACCACAACCATTGAACGTTGTCTTTCTGCAATAAAGTTGTTGATGACCGATTTACGTAATAGAAATAGGTGACGATTTTATGAATTGTTCTTTGATTTCTAGTGTAAAGAAAAAAGCACTTGAGAATGTTAAGACTGAAAATGTAATTACTCTCTTTTGAAAAATAAAAGAGCGAAGATGTGAACTTTAAAATGCAATATATATATATATATATATATATATATATATATATATATATATATATATATATATATAGGGTTAGGTTATTTTGTTTTTAGTAACTATTATGTGCTAGAATGCACAGATCTGGACCATCGGATGGAATAGAATCAAATGTCATGATCTGAGGGTCTATGATTGTACAATAGGATAACATGTACCATATAATCACATAAATTTCAGCATAAGGGCATTTTAGTCAATTGAGACAAATTTAAAAAAGGAAAAATCGAGATTTATGGGATAACTAATGATTCTAATTTAAAAAATCTGAGTTTTTTTTTCAAATTATTCAATTTCAAACGTAATTTGCAAACATAAACCGACTTTATTCTATCAGAATGTTATTTTGTTATAATGATATTCTGTAATTCTGTCAGAATGGTATACAACTATTAGAATAACAGTTTATGACATCCTTTAAGAATACATAAATAAAAAAAACATAAATACATTATGAAACAATATACAAAATCGATTCTAGAACTAATAATATATCAAATAATTATATTCTATGATTGTGATACGAAAAGAACATTTTTGAATAATAACAACATTCTGAAAGAATAACAATTGTAATTTTTAAAAAAAACAAGATTCTTAAACTATGAGTATGATCAATCTTTGATTCATTCTTCACGTCATTCCTATAAGGTCTTCAAGCAATTTCTATCACAAATCCAACAGAAAACAGTGATTCATTCTGAAAGAATAATATTGCTAAGATTCATTTTATACATTCTGGCGGAATAAATTCTGATATAAGGCACTCTTGTTCTCCATATTTTCTTTCTTTTCCACATGAATGAAAAACACTTCAAAACCTAAAAAGAAAAAAAATCATTAAAATCTAACAAAAACATTAATCTATTCTAAAATAATATTGTTTATAAGATTTGTTTTATAAATTTTGGCAGAATACATAAAATATATTTTGCTAGAATACAAACTTTCTGACAGAATAGTACTTTACTTCTAACATAATATTTCAAGATAAGTATAAACACGTTATAGTAATTCTAACAAAATAGAATGTAGTTTAAATTAACATATTCTGACAGAATCTTCCCAAATAGTTCAGCATATCAACTTACATCAATTGAAGAATAACAACATTCTTAAGGAATACTCATCTATTACTAACATTATTCAATAATAAATTTTAAAAAATAAACAACGAATGGCATTTGCAGTTGACATTAAAGACTTATGCAAGTTTTGTTTAATCGATATTAGAATTTACATCTATTTTTTTACAAATAAAAATACGACATAAAAGCATAATTACAAGCTAAAAGGTAAAATAACGGCTCAAAGGAAATACAAGATACTTACTGGAATGTTCACCTTAGAGAGGATAATATATATAAAAAATTCTAGTAATAAAGAAGACAAATTTTAGCAAATGGTGCACTTAATTATTATAAACAGATAAGATAACATATTCACATTTTTCTTATCTCAGTATGTCCGTAGGTGGAAATATGACAAGGGTTGACACTTGGAATGAGGTTATGCGAAAAGTGGCTACTGAAATCTCTACATGGAAGGTAAAAACTCTTTTCTATTGGTAGTCACTTGACCTTGAGGAAATAGGTGTTGAGTTTGCTTCCTTCTTATATATTTCTCTTTTTAACTGTAGTATCTTCTTAGGGATTGATTTGGTGTAACAACCCGGTTTCACTTTACAGTAGAATTTAATATAATTGTTTCTTTATAAAATTCAAACTAGAAATATATTACTTTTTAGCTAAATTAATCATCAAGAAAGTCATAGTAATCGTAAAAGCAAAAGCGTGCATATCAAGGTTGTAAAAAACGCTCGACGTTAGCTAGTCGGTGGACAGAGGTTAAGAGATTAATCGGTTAGGCGGGGATTAATCGAGGACCATTAATTGCTAACTCGTTAAATTTTCAAAAATTAAATATGACTAATATCACAAAAATGTTCATAAATACCACTAATATCTTAATAAAATAGGTTAATATGATTAATACAACGTTAATTATTTCTAAAATGGTTTCTATTGAGATAGAACTTCTTCAAAGTGTTCAAATTTCATCATTTTCTACTATTTCAGTCACTTTGTAGGCATGGATTAATCGCTAGGTGCCCTCTAATCGGTTGGATAGCGCCTAGGGATTAATCGAAGATTAATCGGGACCTAATCGAGATTTTTACAACACTGGTGTATATAAAGAACGCCTAAATCCGACTTTGTATATGTATGTTATGATTTTTCGAAGTTTCGGTGCGACACAGTATTATAGTGTGCAACATAGAAATCAAAATCAAAATGGGTTGATCGTTATCCAAAACAATGTAAACTAGAGTTGAAGATCTCGTAAATAAGAATTCGTCGATATAAAGACAGTCGAGAACGAAGTTTGTATGAATGAGTTACGATTTTTGCACAGATTGTAACAGTGTAAGATCTATAAAATACGAATTTAATATAGATAGAGAATTAGCTGTTAAGATCTAATGGAAAGTTGTGGTAGTCGTAATTACCTACATGTGGATATAAGGAACATCGAAAATGGCGATATATGATTTTTCGAAGTTTTCAAAAATACTTGCGAGAATGATGATGTGGCACCATTTGGAGGCGCCATGTGGCCTTGTCAGGTAGCCATCTCCTCCGAGATATCGGGTGATGTGGACCGCAGAAATTACGACATGTGGAAGCATTTGATTGGAGCTACCTACAAATAATAGTCAAACTCTCATCCCTTCCTCACTTATTTCCTTTACAATCACTCTCTCTAACTCTCTCCCAACCTCCGAGATCTAACCCTATGAGTCTCGAACGTTTTAGTAAAGCGCTACAACATTGGAGTGTCGAACAGAAAGAAGTGTTCAGTATTGAGGTTCTGCCCACGAATTTCTGACTTTTCGCTAGAACTTTCTATAAGTTAAGCTACACTTACTACGCTTTAAGTGTAACTTATATTTATATTTATAGTCTTTATTATGAATGTATAAATAAGATTTATCAATAATTCAAGTCATAATATTGAATTATCTAATTACGGGAATGTTGTCTAGGCTAGATTTAGCAAGGTGTTTAATGTGGACTTTCCAAACAGTATACTTTATATACCAAATGGACCCTCCCTCTGATATGATGTTACCTAGTTGTTCCTTATTTGATAGATCTCGATATATTTATAGGGATTTTTGAGGAATCTAGGAAATAGTATAAATACAAACGAATAATGAAGCACAATAATATTCGGACTTAGGTTGTTTAAAAGGGATAAGCTGAAGCATTAGCCCATGAGCTAGCTTCCCGAGGATCTTCCAGCTCAATCAGGTGAGTTTTCTCGCTATACTATATACTACAGTATGTATCCTCTGTATGTTAGGATGTAGTTGCGTGGTAGTATGCTATTAGGCAAATAGACTAGTTAGTTGCATACTGTGTTGGATTGTTGTATGTCGGTCTGTTATATAAATGTATGTTGATATATTATGTGGGGAGTTGTGGGCGGACCAGCTCCGTGTTGAAGGCCAATATACCTAGGCAGACCAACCTTATGTTGAAGGTGAAAGGGTCAGACCATCTTTATGCTGAAGGCCAAAAAGGCGAACCAACTTCGTGCTGAAGGACAAGAGGCAAACCATCTTTATGTTGAATGCCATTATGTGTATGCATTGAATATGTATGTATTGTGATATATGAAATTTTGGGGAACTCATTAAGCTTCATGCTTATCCAGTTGATTACAAATGTTTTCAAGTACTTATTTGGATCGTGAGAAGGGCAAGGCTTGACTGTACACACACGCGCATTGACATGTTTCCGCAAAAGTTAAGTATACTTTGATTTAATTGCATAAATAAAAATGAAAATTTTATTACGAAAATCAGGACATTACATTTGGAAGATAAAAAAGAAAGAGATGGGTTAGTTGGAAAAGGTGACACTGGTTAAAAAAAATGGCAGTCTTGGTGTTTGTAGTATCTTTGCCTTGAATCAGGCACTTCTTTTATATGGCTATGGCATTTTCGTACTTTACTAAACACATTTTAGGCTAGAATTGTGAAATAATTCATGGTGATAATGGGTTAATAGGTTGTCGGTAGTAATCTTCTTTAAACTCTATGTAGCTTTCGATTATTAAAGCGATT
Organism: Lactuca sativa; assembly: GCF_002870075.4. Classification (NCBI taxonomy): domain Eukaryota; kingdom Viridiplantae; phylum Streptophyta; class Magnoliopsida; order Asterales; family Asteraceae; genus Lactuca; species Lactuca sativa. Next base: position 65,191,372 of record NC_056630.2, read on the forward strand.
GGTCAATTGCATGATAAAGATGTTGATATGTTGCCTATATGTAAAAAAAAGAGTAAGTGGTGGGGGTCTTACTTCTTTTTGAAAATATTTATGGTTGGGAGATACATTTTTGAAGTCTTGGTTTCCTAGAATTTATGCACTAGATTTAGACCAACAAGCTTAAGCTTTTATGAAAATGGGAGCTTATGATTGAGGGGTTATCTTACCTAGGAATCATAGGGTAGCTTGGTATGGGTCTTCCACTGCATGGAGGATCCTATGTGGCACACCCTTAATGTAACGTCCTACTTTCACAAACAATTTTTTCATTTTTAATTAAGATAAAAACACTGTTTTATAATCTCAAGTTAAGGAAACTCATTTGTTTCAAAATAAAATTGTTTAAAAATCAAAGTGATAGAATAAATGTTGAATCTCTAATGTTGTTGATGAGCATGAATAGTCACACATTCGCCTTCTAGCAATCACCATTGATAACCGAAAAACATTAAATACACAACTATAAGAAAAGATTAGTGAGTTACCCTATAATACCACACACCACAATACACATACAGTACATGCACACATGAGCCTTCAGTTTATCTGTCCAACCTCATAAGGCCAACAACACACCAGGACCGCTACCGAGCCTACAGTCCGACTGGACTACCTAGCAAGGCCTAAAGTACACATGGACCGCTCCTGGGCATCCGGTCATGACTGGTCCCCATCCTATGCCTATAGCCTATAGCTGGTTTACACCTAGCCTACAACATACCACTGGCCTGCCCGGGTATCTCGGCCCACAACACAAATTAGGACCACCTCAACCCACCACCCAATACGTCGACATATGTAACAAACATGTAACACTCGGTTTCGGATTGCTTTATTATTCGGGGTTGTGGCTTAATCATAAGTTATATCAAGGCTTAGGGCCTTGGTGAAGAAATGATTTGGCCCCTTTTTGGATGTGGGTGCTACAATTTAAGTAATTCGAGTGTTCGATGGCGTTTCGGAGCCCAAGGGTATAATCGTAATTTGCTAGGTTCGGCCTTTATGAAATTTGGGTTCTTGTTCGCAAAGTTTTAAGGAAATGGTCGATTATTAGAAGTGTAGAGCTTCTCGTCACCTTTCCGTGGATATAAAGTTCGTTGGAAATAGACTTGAGATGAAGTAGTTATAGCCGAATGAAGCTTGAGTGTTTTGGAGGGCCATCTAATATGTGGGGCGTACTAAATATGTACGTAGGGAGTACCAAGTAGAATAGTAGCGGGTGTCCTTCGAGTACGTCGAGCATACCAAGGGGTACGCAGGGCGTACTCCCTTCAGCCATGAAACCCTAAGTTGTGACCCTTGACCCTATTAAAACCTCATCTCTTTCATGAGCCTCATCTTTTATCAAAATCTAAGCATCTTAAACCCTATAAGCCAACCCTTAGCTTATATCTTGGATCTTTTAAGCCATTGTGAAGGATCTTGGAGTATTTTTGTGCACTTTGAAGAGCTTGGAGCTTGTTGAAGAATCGCCACCTGGAAAGGAGCTTGTTGATCTAGAAGTTTGACATCTTTTGCAATCTATTGAAGCGCGGGGATTCAAGGGGATCTGTAGTCAGAGATATATCGTGGGTTCAGTTATTGAGGTGAGCCTCCTTTCGTAGAATCCGTGGGCCGAAGGTACCACGGCCGGCTCACTAGTGATGTTATAGTATGATGATTGACTTTGTGATAATTGTCAGTTGTGCATGTTTTGCTTGATGATTTATGTATGATATTATGTGGAAGTGGTAGGGATGAAATAGACCCGTATCTGGTAGAATTAGACCAAAAAGGTAGGTCGAGCACCCATATATGCTCGACATTATCCAGTTAAAATAGACCGAAGTGGCAGTGCACCCATATATGCTCGGCAATATCCGGTTGAAATAGACCGAAGGAGTAGGCCAACACCCGGATATGCTTGGAAATATGTTTTTTATGTTTGGTATGTGGTATTTGGGAAACTCACAAGCTTTGTGCTTACAGTTTGTGGTTTATGGTTTCATGTACTTCCAGTTCGAAAGGAAAAGACCCAGCTTGAACGCAGTGCATACACCCGTGTTTTTCCGTAATTCGTGATTTTGGGAGTCTAATCTGATAATTGTTTTACTTTGGAATACTTTTAAACGTTTGGATAAAGATAAATGAATGTTTGAATATATATATATAATAAAAGTGAAATTTTTACCTTATGATTTTCGGGACGCTACAAGCTGGTATCGGAGCCTTGGTTTGAGGGATTCAGGCATACTCTTGGGTATGTCTGGACTCAAACTGAGGGTTTGGTGAAATTTTTCATAAAATAAATGTTTTCTCAAAAAGGATTTCTCATCAAAGAAAAGGGTGTGATGTGTGCAATTTGCCGAGCTCAAGTAAGTGGTTCCCATAATACCAATACATGTTTATTATGATACATGATATGATTGTGAGAATTGCATGTTAGATTAGGGCTAAGGATCTACTCAGTATTATATGATAGAAGAGATGCCTTTATATGCCTGATTGTATGAGCTTTAGAATTGCGTGCTAGTATGGATTCTAGATAAGTGGATAAAAGGGCTTGTTTAGTGTATGCTGGTTAGATTTTCCATTGCCTGAATGCTGCTTGCTTTGTACTTTCTGGGCCTCTTAGAAGAATGGATCAACTACTAAGTGAATATGCTAAGTGACATGTGGCACAGGTTAAATAATCTCAGAGTGGTGGATCTGACCCTATTACGCAACTCTTGTTTGAGTCCAACCGTTCTAGGGCTGAGTCTTCTACTCGAATGATGATCTGATCTCTGTTGCATGTGACTGTGTTCATGAGGTAGTTAGTTGACATTGGTGGGAGCTTTCCAGCAGGTAAGGGCAGAGTGAGGTCGGGAACCTAGGAGAGCTTAGGATATGTTTCAGTGGGTTTAGTGGTGATGTTTAGTGAGTTTGGTGCATCAGTTTGAGAATGGTAACTTAGAGGATTCAGGATGATTCCTAAGGAAAGTATGGATAGTTGTGCAAGGTAGTATTGGACCCGTACTACTGAAAGCACAAGATCCATACTCGAATTAGGGAGAGTCTTGGAGAATCTAAGAAGCTTATGGGAGGAGGTTCAGGTTATGTTTCCAGCTCAGGTGCAGGTACTAATCCGTTTAGCGAGAAGATGCATGAGTTCATCTCATCGGAGATTTCTCGCAGTATTTTGGAGATCTTGGATGAGCGCTTGGGGGTGTCCCGTGCTAAGGTCATGGCTATATTTGGAGCTCGCACTCTTTCTTTCCGTGAGTTTCGTGCTTGTGGAGCTCTAGAGTTTTATGGGGATAGGGACCCCATTGCCAGTAGGAGGTGGTTAGCGGATATGGCTAACGCGCTCAAGATGAGTTTCTACCCTGAGGAAGCGAAGGTCAGATACGCTTCCTGCCTTTTGAAGGACAGGACACGAGATTGGTGGAAGGAGGTTGTTCGTGAGGTTGGTGATGACGATGTTGATGCCATGTCTCGGGATGATTTTTCGACCAGGTTCTGAGCTGAGTTTGCACTGGTGATTGAGGTGTAACAGTTGGCGCGAGAGTTTCAGGATCTCCGCTAGACTACTGAGATTGTGGCAGAGATCACTGCCAAGTTCCGAGAGAGGGCTTTATTGGTTCCGCAATATGAAGCAGATGAGGAAATGAAGAAGGTAAGGTATCATGATATGCTGAGGGATATCATCAAGGAGTTTGTGAGTATTTCAGGGTGCAAGACCTGAATGATATGAATTTTAGAGCCCGAGATCAGGAGATCGATTTGGAGCAACATAGGAAGAAGGAGCCAAATCAGGTGTATATAGTGGAGAGTCTCGAGAAGAGACCCAAGACTCTGATCACTGTTTGAGAGGCCAACAACGTTGGAGTTAGTGGAACACGTGCGGGAAACTGCACAATGGAGTTTGTCGTTCCAGGGATATGGGTTGCTACAAGTGTGGCATGGTTTGACATGTCAGCAGGGATTGCCCTTAGGGGGCAATCCTGTTATGTTTTCACTGCAACCAGGTGGGCCACAAGAAGGCCGACTGTCCGATGTTGAGGGGAGGAGCGGTGAGTGCGTCTGCTCCGACTACTTTGAGTATCATTGATGGTTGTGAGGGTAGGGCTAAAGCCCCAGTAGAGAGGAGCCGAGCATTGCAGTGTCATACAGGGGAGGTCAGGACACAACAAACGATATTGCAGGTATGTTATCTTTTGTCTTCTTTTGGTTATAACAAATATTTATGTGTTTAAGATTTTTGTATCGGTTTGGGTAAGCTTCATTTTTGGTTTAATTCTTGGTTATTCAGTGGGTTAGTTCCCCCGTATCGTTAGAATTCAGTGGATTTAGCAATTATGCTTAGTTGGCTCTTGGGGGTGCCAAGGGAAGTGGTCTATTGCTGAGGTTTTGGTATGAGCATCTGTTCAAAGGGCTTCAAGATTTGAGTGTTGTATCATTAAAAGCTTCTGGGGTTATCAGTTTTGCTGGGATTTCGAGGAGTGTTCATCATGGTCTTCTGGGGTGGTGCGGTCTTTTGGGTTGTCTGGTAATGGATCACTAGCATTGGTAAGCGAAGGTTGTCAGCAATTCGATCATTGGAGGATAAGATGGATTAGGGATCCTTCAAATCTTGTGTGTTATAAAAGCTTAGTCAAATTAAAGTGGTGAAGAACCATTCATGTATTCAGGAGTAGAAGCAGGCGTGAAACTAGGTTAAGTTTTGCATCCCCGTCGGGGAGGAAGGCGGCCGAAGTGGCCGTCTGGATTGAGGATTGTGCAAGTTGGTAGTTCGGAAAGCTTCCCAAAAGTTGGTTAGTGACTTCTTGGTGATGGTTAGCACGCTTTTCATGGATCCAGGTTGGGGATTCCAGTCATTTCTAGGATTCAGTTTGGGTGCTTGGTCGAATGCATGTTCGACTCTGGGAGTGTTCAGATTGATAAATGAGCTGTAAGACCATGGGCGGTGGTTATGGCAAGTGGAAGTGTAGTAAGACTGCGTGGTGGCCCGTAGCATTCACTAGTTAGCAGATAGTGTGGAAGTGTTGTAAGAATGCATGGTGTCACGTAGCATTAACTAGTGGCCAGTTAGTGTGGGAGTGTTGTAAGACTGCAGGGTGGCCCATAACATTCATCGGTCCCTGTGTAACAGGGAGAGTGTTGAAAATATATGATTTCGTCACCGATTTCTTCAGATGGTTTAGACCAGGGTGAGTCAGTTCGCAAGGTTATGGGAGGGCCACAACATATTTGGAATCAGGAAATGGTAGGTCGTTGGAGACTTGATATGATATGAGACTACAGTTGGTCATGTAGCATCCATTGTAGCATTGGTTTTGGTGGCGAGATGGCTTGTGCAATAATTTTCAGATAAGGTTTCTCTTGAAAGTTGCGTTCTTTCGACTCAGCAACCAGGCTTGAGTCTGGTGTATCAGATAGTTGGCAGACAAGTTGGGACAAGGGAGGTCTCGGTTGCTTTGGGAAAGCAACTAAGGGGCAGCAAGATGAGTCGGAGTGGTCTCAATGATTTGGGATTCGTATTTGGAGTCGCTTGTTATTCGGGGAATATGCTAAGCCACATTGAGTTTGGATTAAATAATCTCAGAGTAATTGATTTGACCCGGTTGTGCAAATCTTGTTTGAGTCTAACCGTTGCAGCTATGAATCTTGTATTCTTCTACTCTAAGTATTATCTGAGCCTTCTGTCAAGTATAAGTGTTCTGCAGCTGTTTATGGTCAGTAACTTTATTCCGAATGCTAGCATCAAGATAATCAGGGGTGGAAGTGTTCTGTTTAGTCTGGTATTCAATGTGGAATTTTCATGGTAATGGCTTAGTGTGGGCGATCTGTCAGGGACTCAGACCAAATTGATACTTCAGGTTTCAGAAGGTCGAAGTGGTTTTATGCATGCGTTTATGGATTCATCTTCGTCGGGTCAAAGAGTTCTGCCATGGTTGGGTTCGATTGCTTTGGGAAGGTCGGTGTATGCTCAGGGTTTTCGATTGCATTACTTGGGTTGCTTGGTATGATCTGAGTGTTAGCAAGGAGCGATTTTGAGGATAAAATCTAATTTAAGTGGGAGAGAGTTGTAACACTCGGTTTCAGATTGCTTCATTATTCGGGGTTGTGGCCCAATCATTAGTTATCATGAGGCTTAGGGCCTTGGGGAATAAATGATTTGGCCCTTTTTTGGATGTGGGTGCTACAGTTTAAGTGATTCGAGTGTTCGATGGCATTTCGGAGCCCAAGAGAATAACCGTAATTTGCTAGTTCGGGCCTTTATGAATTTTGGGTTCTTTTCGAGAAGTTTTATGGAAATGGTGAGTTGTTAGAAACTTAGATCTTCTCGTCACCTTTCCGTGGATATAAAGTTCGTTGGAAATAGACTTAGGATGAAGGAGTTTTGGCCAAATGAAGTTTGAGTGTTTTGGAGGGCCATCTAGTACGCGGGATGTACTAGATATGTACGTAGGGCGTACCGAGTAGAGTAGTTGTGACATCCCCAAAAATCTTGGCCAGAAAAGACCGATTTTCATTTATGCTTTTAAATAATTTCAGAGTAAATCCTTTTGATTTGAAAGAGTTGCGGAATTTGTTCCCAAAACAAAACATGATAAAATAATATTTATCAAAGCATTTCATCAAGAGATGCATTTTCATTATATAATCAAAACTCGGGATGTCATGTTCCGATACAGACCATAAAGCATAAACGATAACATTACAAGTCATTCAAAAAATATATACATATACAGACTTGTAAACAAAACAACTCGATGATCCATCCTTCTTACGCCCTTGTGCCACTTCCTGTAATACAAATAAAACTTAGTGGGTCAGGCTTGGGAGCCTGGTGAGCATATAGGGTTTTCAACCCACAATAAATAAGTTATATTTAATTTCACCAACCAATCACTATCCCGATTACCCATTCCCGTTATCCTCACTTTACGTCCCTAAAACAACAACTATCTCAAGGGACCTAATCTAGTATTTTCATCGGGACGGACATCACTGCGAAGGGGTTTCCTCAACAATAGATATCCTAAAGGCAACCATGAGGGGGATAGAGTACACCGGTGAACACATCGTTCACAACACCTACAGGTTATGAACCTGCTAGCGTTCCACTGGACTGTCTAGAAGGAGTCCGTGGTCGTTATCCATACTCCGCTGAATAACTAGATCAACAACAACAACAACATCGAGGCCCCTCATCTGTTTATTACACACCAACTATCTACCCATGTTCTACCCAACATATTAGTAGATAAGAATATATATTTTCATACATAGTTAAAACCTGCATATCATTTTCATTCAATATATATTCCACATAACAGATGAGGCATACCACATAACACGTATTCCATAGAAAACAATTCAAATCTATGAGATAGAATAAAGTGAATATCCATTCACTCATACAATCACAAAATATACACATAACAAGTATATCGCATAAAATACTTCATAGTTACTTGTTAGAAGAAAGTAACTGCACCCTCACACATATAAACCACAATTTACTTAATACACTCAAACCGCACTTGTATTATTATCGTGTTTATGAAAGGTAGTATACACTCACTTGATCAGAAGATGATCGTGTTGGATAAGGTATCAAAGTCCATAACTATTTCTGGTATGTACTTGACCCGACCCGGCATGGTCCATTTGGGTTGCATGGCACCATGCAATTGGATAGACTGAATGAGAGAAATAACACTTGGAGATTATTAATATATTATAAGTTCTAATATATTAATAATATTATTTGATTAGTTTGATCAATAATTAATTTAGAATTAATTAAGTGGTCAAAAGAGAACTAATTAAATATATGGGTTGATTATGTAAATCATCCATATCTTGTATAGTGGGCTAAGAGGCTCCATGGATTATCAAGTTGGGTTCTACCCATAGGATGCTCCATGGATGTTCCATGGGAGTTACAAACCCATGGGTCATGGAAATGAAGAGCCATGACACATTAGGGTTTACATGGTGTAACCCTAGATGTGTCAACACTATATAAGGATCCCATTCTCCACCAAAATCGGCTAGACATAAGAAACTAGAGGGCTTGGCCGATTTTAAGAAGTGTGTATTATCTCAAAGGTCTTTCCAAGAGCATTTGGTGTTGTGTGAAGCATTTGAGGCATCACACTTGGGGTGCTAGGCTCACAAGGTTTCAAGGAACACAAGCAACAACAAGGTAAGTAATTCTATCTATTATTCAAGTTAAAATTGTTCCCCATGTATGCTAGATAGGAATATAGCCTTGGAATTCAACTTAGCATGATAATTAGACAAACATAGATCCAAGGTTATTAGGGTTGCATGTACACTTAGGAAGTGTTAGAATGCTCAAAACCCATCAGTGGTATCAGAGCCTAGGCTTGTTTGTTTGTTATTTGTGCTTAAAAGTTGAAAAAAGTCGAAATCTTGCTGTCTGACTGATGGACTCGTCGAGTCCATGGGGAGGACTTGCCGAGTCCACTTGTATCTTCAACCTACTCAGCGAGTAGATTTATGCACTCGGCGAGTAGGGTCGACAGAGTGCAGAATTTCGACTTTAGTTGCTGGAAATGGATTAGAAACATTACCCTAAATTGTTTTGGTACTTGAAAACTTGTTTTAGAAGGTGTAATGTCTTTTCTAACTCATTTACAACAACTAGTTATCAAAATTACAAAGTTTAATGTGATTTTGATTCTTGAAGGTGTTCATATTCATATTCTTGTTCTTATGATGTTTAGATGATCATAGGAATTATTTGTAACCTATGTGGTAGTTTAATTCTTGATCATAATGTGTTTTAATGGAGTCCATAACTTGTCCTCAAGTTATGGAAAACCAAAAGTCTCTTGGATTGAAAAACCATTAAAAGAACACAAGAGTTAGGAAAAATGAAAAGTCCTCATTTTATTACTCTATTAAACTCATAAGTTACAAGAAATAAAAAGTTTTGAAAGTTTACAAAACTTGCCCTCAAGTTTTGGAACAAGTAAAGTTAAGTTAAAACTTTAGTTCCAACCCTTAGAATTTTAAAAGTTAAAATTCAACCCTTATACTTATATTATTATGATTTAATAATTATATATATATATATATGTATAAGAACAAAGTCGTCTTACCGCTAGTACGCCTCATTCACGAAGCCGGTCTATAAGGTGGGTATAAGGTTATTGCCTATAAAATGGTGACTTAATGGGTGTCCACTCTCACCCACCGCTTGCTTGACCGGTGGAGGGTCGTTAGCCGAACGGGTAAGACAAGGACTTACAAATTCTCATTCAAAGTATGATGAATATTATAAAGTAACTAAATGTTTTATTTAATTCCCAATCTTAGTTACTTTAGGAAAAATGTGAATAAGGTGCTATTCCATGAAATTACACTTTACACTTTGATTAAGTCGTTGGTGGAGCGTGTGTGGTTAACCGGCACACTAACTTGGACTTAACAAGGTAGGTAAAGGGTGACTTAGGTTTTATTATAGTATCGATGGAGCGTGTGTGGCTTACCGGCACATCGATTGAGTGATAAACTTTAAGGGTACCAAGTGATTTGCATGGTTACTTCACACCTCGTTTTGTGATCCTCGGTATCCCAGTCACAAAACTTGGAGGGCACACTCGAGATTGAAACATGCCTTTGAAAAGTTCATTGAATCTCAAAGAATCTAGGAATTTCTAAGAACCATTCAAAAACCTAATACTAAAATATTGCGGTTTTCGTGGTGGAAATTGGTGAATCGTCATTCACCTACCTTTCAAATATGATATAGCTTAGATTACGGCATACCTCTTCTAAGTTATATTATATTGTGATTGGATCCTAGCCTTAATATTACATTTGGGTGTTTTATTAAGGACTCTCTTATATATCTAAACTAATCTTGTTCTCTTTTCTTCAGATGTCTTTCAACAATGCTTCTGGCTCTAATCCTAATGGCTCCTTTACCCTTATGAACTTGTGTGGGAAAGTCACCTTTGATGGATCCAACTTCAATGAGTGGATCAGAAACATCAGGATGATTACCCGCTACGAGGACAAAGAATATGTCCTTGACAAGGAGCTTAAGGAGATTGATGAGACCACTGCAACTCCTCAGGAGATCGCTGACTTTCGGGCACATGAAAGGGATGCTACGAAAGTGGCTTGCATCATGATGGCCACGATGACAGCGGAACTCCAAAAGTCTTATGAGGATTTCTACCCTTATGAAATGCACCAAGATTTGATGGAAAGATACCATCAAAGTGCAAGACAAGAGAGGTATGAAATCATCTGCTCCATGATAACAACCATGATGAAGGACGGGGAATCCGTCACGAGCCACATGCAGAAAATGCAAAGGTATGTGGATCGTTTGCTGAAGCTCAATGTGAACTTCCCTGAGGATCTTGCAATAGATATCATTTTGCACTCCTTACCATCGTGCTATGATCAATTCCGCATGACATATCACATGAACAAGGAAGAAGTCACCCTCAGCAAACTTCAGGGACTTCTCAAGACCGCAGAAACAGGTCTTAAGGGGAAGTCGGTTGCTATCACTCCTACTCCAAACTCAACTCCGGTTTTGGCAATCGGGAAAAGTCGAGGGAGGAAGAGAAAGAGATCTTCGAAGGGTACCAAGGCTCGGACCCTTGATGGCTCTTCTTCAAGTGGAACCAAGAAAGGTTTCATTACTCCTTCTTCTGACCCAAAAGAGGCTGAATGCTTCTATTGCCATGAAAAGGCTCATTGGAAGCGGAACTGCCCAAAGTACCAGCAGGATGTGAAGGATGGGAAAGTCAAACCCAACCATGCAGGTATTTACACTATCATTTCTAATAACTCACTCCATTCTAATTCTTGGGTCCTTGATACCGGTTGTGGTATTCATATTTGTTGTGACTTGCAGGGACTAAGAAGAAGTGAGGATGTGGAGCAAGGAAGAATAAACTTGATCATGGGGAATAGGAAAGCTTCACCTGTCACCAAGATTGGAGTTTATACTTTATCGCTAAGTAGTGGGTTTAGTTTAGATTTGAATAAATGTTGTTACTCGCCAGGAATAGCAAGAAATATTATTTCCTTTCATGCTTTGTACAAACAAGGGTTTACCTTTTCGTTTAATAATGAAGTTGGTTCTATTGATGCTTTCTTTAATAATGTTCTTTATTTTAAAGCATTACCTTGTGATGGTGTGTATGAAGCTGTGTCTGTTGTAGATAACTTAGGAAATAATGTTTTGTGTATTGATTCTACTACTAATAATAACTTGGATAAAGCATCATTATGGCATTGTCGCCTTGGACATATAAGCAAGAAACGCATAGGCCAACTCCAAAAGGATGGAGTCTTGGAGTCGTTTGACCTTAAGTCAGATGATAGCTGTGAATCATGCTTACTTGGAAAAATGACAAAGTCACCCTTCACAGGCTCGTGTGAAAGGGGTGAAGGTTTGTTGGACCTCATACACACGGATGTGTGTGGACCATTCAAACATGCCACAAGGGATGCTAATCGTTATTATTTGACTTTTACTGATGATTACAGTAGATATGGATATGTCTACTTAATCAAGCATAAGTCAGAGACTTTCGAGAGGTTTAAGGAATTTAAACAGGAAGTCGAGAATCAATTGGGCAGGAACATTAAGATGCTTCGATCCGATTGAGGAGGTGAGTATCTTAGTTCAGAGTTCCTCGACTATCTTAGGGAATGTGGGATTGTCTCACAGTTGACACCTCCCAGGACACCACAGTTGAATGGTGTAGCCGAGAGGCGTAATCGAACCTTGTTAGACATAGTTCGTTCCATGATGAGTCGAGCTACGCTACCAATCTCATTCTGGGGGTATGCCTTAGAGACTGCCGCCCATATTCTTAATCTAGTCCCTACAAAGAAAGTTGCCAAAACTCCTCACGAGATGTGGACTGGTAAAGTACCTAAACTAGACCACATCAAGATTTGGGGTTGCGAGGCTTTCGTGAGACGCGAGACTCATGATAAGCTCGAACCTCGAAGCGAGAGGTGTATTTTCATCGGTTACCCACATCAATCCTTTGGTTACCTCTTCTACAGACCCAGTGACAATGTGGTCTTTGTAGCAAGAAGAGGAGTCTTTCGAGAAAGAGAGTTTATAAGCCAAGGAGACAGTGGGAGGCAAATTGATCTTTAAGAAATTCAACAGTCAAGCGGTGAAGGAACTTCAAACCCTAGCCCTCAACTTGAGGAGGAAACTCCTGTTGAGCCAATTGACAAACCTGTACCTCTGAGGCGTTCCACGAGAGTTAGGAGTGCACCTGAGCATTACTATGGATTCCATATTACTGTAGAAGGTGAGACACTTATTAGTGATGGGACACTAGTAAGTCAAGATGACCCTAACAGCTACGAGGAAGCCATGGCAGGCCCCGAGTCTGCTAAATGGAAGGAGGCTATGGATAGCGAGATACAATCCATGTATGACAATCAAGTTTGGAACTTGGTTGAAAAATGTACCAGGTCGTAAGACAGTAGGGTGCAAATGGGTCTTCAAGAAGAAGACCGACATGGATGGTAAAGTACACACTTATAAGGCTAGACTGGTTGCAAAGGGCTTCTCTCAAATTCCTGGAGTGGATTATGATGAGACCTTTTCCCCGGTAGCCAAGATTAAGTCTATTCGGGTTCTGTTAGCCATAGCTGCATTTCATGACTATGAAATATGGCAGATGGATGTCAAAACCGCTTTCCTTAATGGAAAGTTGGCTGAAGATGTTTACATGAGTCAGCCAGAAGGTTTTGTCAGCAGCAAGTACCCTAATAGAGTGTGTAAGCTTGAGAAATCCATCTATGGATTAAAGCAAGCACCTCGCAGATGGAATCTTTGCTTTGATGAGAAGGTCAAGGAATTTGGCTTTACTAGGAGTGAAGATGAATCTTGTGTGTATGTCAAGGCTAGTGGGAGTATAGTTAGCTTTTTGGTATTGTATGTGGATGACATACTACTCATAGGAAATGACATTCCAACCCTGCAGGAAGTAAAGTCCTGGCTTGGGAAGTGTTTCGCTATGAAGGACCTTGGTGAAGCTGCCTATATTTTAGGGATAAGGATCTTGAGAGATCGGAGTAAAAGACTAATTGGACTTAGTCAAAGTACCTACTTGGATAAGGTGCTGAAGAGATTCAGCATGCAGGATTCCAAGAAAGGAGAGTTACCCATCCAGAGCAACACCAGATTGAGTAAGACACAAAGCCCTAGCACTGAGGCTGAGATAGCAGAAATGAGTCGAACACCTTATGCTTCGGCTGTAGGATCGATCATGTATGCTATGATGTGTACTCGACCCGATGTAGCCTTTGCCCTGAGTATGGTTAGCAGGTAGCAGGCGAACCCGGGCAAGGCACACTGGACTGCGGTAAAGAATATCCTCAAGTACCTACGGAGGACTAAGGATTGGGTCCTTACCCTCAGTGGGAGTGATGACTTGAGAGTAGTAGGGTACAGTGATGCTAGCTTCCAGACTGATAGGGATAATTTCCGCTCTCAGTCAGGCTGGGTCTTTACCCTAAATGGAGGAGCAATTTCTTGGAAGAGTTCCAAGCAAGAGAAAGTGGCAGATTCTACTTGTGAATCAGAGTATATTGCAGCTAGCGAGGCGGCAAAGGAGGCGATATGGCTGAAGAACTTCATTGGAGACCTTGGAGTTGTACCAGCTATTAAAGAGCCAATGGAAATTTTCTGTGATAGTGAAAGTGTTGTTGCCTTAGCCAAGGAACCAAGGGATCACGGGAGATCCAGACACATCGACAGAAAATACCATTTCATCAAACATCGGATCGAAGAAGGACTCCTCGTGGCAAAGAGGGTATCATCAGATGAGAATCCGGCAGATCCCCTCACAAAGGGACTGACTCGGGTTAAGCATCTTCAGCATGCTCGGAGCATAGGGCTGAAGGATGATATTAGTTTTAGTAGTTAGATAACCTCGAAATTTGTAAAGTGTAATTGACATTTGATGATGAATAAAAATGTTTTATTTATGAGTAAGGTGTTGCTATCTCTTGTCGATCGTTTACTATATTTCTTTTGCATGTTTTGACTTCCAGAATAATTTTGTTTGGTATAACATATTATTCAAACCTCCACAGTCAGTCATATGTCGGAAGTAGGTATGAATCAAGACTGTCATGTTTGGTTGTAGAGGTCTTGGACAAGGCTACAGCAATCATGAGTGCTCATAAGTTCTGAGCATTGGACTCAACCCACGCTCACTGGAATCACTTCATGGAATTCTATCTCGAGTGATCGTGAGACGGTAATATCGTATAAGTCTTCAAACCTAGAGATATGATTTGTTACTTACAAGTTGGTTGTGCATTGATTGTACGAAAACGCATTGGTAACTCGATGTTATAAATCGTGCTCTTGTGTGTAATTCAATGAGTGGTAGAACAAACATATGAGTCGAAGTTTATCTGTTCCTTCTTGGATTAGAAGCTGATATCTGGGCCCCTCGATGATTTTGTTTTGACCCATGTACCGGGCCCGGTCAGAACTAAGTTGATGTGTTTAATTAAGTTCTATGTCAAACAAATCGGAAATCGGGAAACAAATGTTGGACAATAAGCAAGACAGTGTTCCATGTATTTGTCCGGCTGATATCTAGAACAGAGGATTATATGATCACTTATCTTAAATGGCGTACCATCATCTTCTCAGTTCCGAGAAACCTTGAAAAGAGCTACGATTGTCGATCGGTTCCTGAAGTCATACTTGCAGTAATAGTTATTAGACTTATCCAAGTGGGAGACTGTTGGATAAGGTGTCTAAGTCCATAACTATTTCTGGTATGTACTTGACCCGACCCGGCATGGTCCATTTGGGTTGCATGGCACCATGCAATTGGATAGACTGAATGAGAGAAATAACACTTGGAGATTATTAATATATTATAAGTTCTAATATATTAATAATATTATTTGATTAGTTTGATCAATAATTAATTTAGAATTAAATAAGTGGTCAAAAGAGAACTAATTAAATATATGGGTTGATTATGTAAATCATCCATATCTTGTATAGTGGGCTAAGAGGCTCCATGGATTATCAAGTTGGGTTCTACCCATAGGATGCTCCATGGATGCTCCATGGGAGTTACAAACCCATGGGTCATGGAAATGAAGAGTCATGACACATTAGGGTTTACATGGTGTAACCCTAGATGTGTCAACACTATATAAGGATCCCATTCTCCACCAAAATCGGCTAGACATAAGAAACTAGAGGGCTTGGCCGATTTTAAGAAGTGTGTATTATCTCAAAGGTCTTTCCAAGAGCATTTGGTGTTGTGTGAAGCATTTGAGGCATCACACTTGGGGTGCTAGGCTCACAAGGTTTCAAGGAACACAAGCAACAACAAGGTAAGTAATTCTATCTATTATTCAAGTTAAAATTGTTCCCCATGTATGCTAGATAGGAATATAGCCTTGGAATTCAACTTAGCATGATAATTAGACAAACATAGATCCAAGGTTATTAGGGTTGCATGTACACTTAGGAAGTGTTAGAATGCTCAAAACCCATCAGATCGGACAGCACTACGACTTGCAGAAGTAGTAATCCACAGCAGATCTGGAAGATCTTTACAAAAATCGAACTTCTCGCGGGTAGAGCTTCGGCTCGGGAACCGCACTTCTCGGGATCTTCGGGATCTCGGGACTTGCCTCGGGGCTAGAGTATAATACTGGGGCTTCGGGGTATTTCTGGCACGCAAATCGATGCAAAACGGGAGAGAGAAGAGAAGAAATTGGCAAAATAGTCGGCTGCCTTCGGATCCCTTTTGTAGAGGCTGGAACCTCGGAGTACGCGGGGCGTACAGGCGTACGCGGGGCGTACTAGCCTCCGAAGTCGTCACTGCATGCGTCATCTGAAGTGTCGACACTCTTCGGAGTACGCGGGGCGTACGTCGGATCGCACTGGTGACTCGGCTTCGGATAAATGCCGGATTTTTGATTTAAAAATAAATACAATTTATTTATCAAACTTCGGAAATTCATATATTCTTCATACGAACTCGGTTTTCGACGTTCTTTATATCCACGTGAAGGTGAGACTACGCTCTACAACTTTCGTTTAGACTCCGTCGGCTAATTTTGACTTTATTTTTATTATTAATTATTAATAGGCCGAGACATAAACTTTCGTTATAAATTCATAACTTCTTCGTTTGACGTCCGTTCTCGCCTAACTTTTTATCGCTTCGATACCAACAATGAGATCTTCGATTCTCATTTAGATTGCTTCGGCTAAAAACCGCTCGATCTCAATTCGAGTATTTCAGGCTGCATACCGCTAAGTCGAAACTTCGATAAATCATAACTTCCTCATACGAAGTCAGATTTGGGCGTTCTATATATATTCGAAAACCTCGTTTCAACTACTACAACATTAACCCAAGATATTAAGTTTATTTTACACTTAAATTTTGACGCTTATTTTTATCCTTAATTAATCAGACCACATAATTAAGCAATTAAGCACAAAACACATAATACTCAAATAATACATTCTTATTATTTCAAAATGGGTCACAAAGGTTAACCTAGACTATTACATTGCTAAAAATGGCAAGCCCGGAAACACATGCGTTACAGTAGTCACGAGTGGCCTTCGAGTATGCTGAGCGTATCAAGGGGTACGCGAGGTGTACTGCCTTTTACCATGACACCCTAAATTGTGACCCTTGAACCTATTTAAACTCCATTTCTTTCATGAGCCTCATCTTTTATCAACCTCTAAGCCTCCTAAACCCTATAAGTCGACCCTTAGCCTATATTTTGGATCTTTTAAGCCACTATGAAGGATATTGGAGTATTTTTGTGCACTTTGAAGAGCTTGGAGCTTGTTGAAGAATCACCACCTTAGGAAAGGAGCTTGTAGATCCAGAAGTTTAACATCTTTTGTAATCTATTGAAGCACAGGGATTCTAGCGGATCTGTAGTTGGAAATATATTTGCGGGTTAAGCTATTGAGGCGAGTTTCCTTTCGTAGAATCCGTGGGTCGAAGTCACCAAGGCCGACCCACTTGTCATGTTATAGTATGATGATTGTCTTTGTGATAATTGTCAGTTATGCATGTTTTGCTTGATGATTTCTTTGTGATATTATCTGGTAGTGGTAGGGGTGAAATTACCCGATATCCGATTGAAACAAAACAAAGGGGTAGGTCGAGAACCCATATATGCTCGGCTTTATCTGGTTGAAATAGACCGAAGGGGTAGGTCGATCACCCAGAGATGCTCAACAGTATTCGGTTGAAATAGAACGAAGGGGTAGGTCATCACCCATATATGTGTGGCAGTATGTTTATTATGTCTGGTATGTGGTATTTGGGGAACTCGCTAAGTTTTGTGCTTACAGTTTGTGGTTTATGGTTTCATGTACCTCTGGTTCGAAAGGGAAGAGCCCGAATTGATCACAACGCATACTCCCATGTTTTTCCGCAATTCGTGATTTTGGGATTCTACTCTGATAATTGTTTTACTCTGGAATACTTTTAAATGTTTGGATAAAGATAAATGAATGTTTGAATATATATTAAAAATGAAAATTTTACCCTATGATTTTTGGGACGTTGAAGGTGGGTTGTACCTAATCCCACATCAGCTTGGAAGGAGAACAAATCATTTCCTTATAAGGGTTGTGGATACCTTCCTTGTCACAACGCGTTTTAAAGTCGTGAGGATAGCAGATCCCATAAGAACTTTGCAGTTAAGTGTGCCCGTGCGAGAGCAATCCAGGGATGGGTGATCCCCCTAGGAAGTTTTCTTTCCGGGAGACCAAAGCGGACAATATTATGATACGTGCCAGAGGGGGATGTTACAAATGTTATCAGAGCTAAGGAACGAGTCGACATGTTTGATGGGTACGTCGAACCTATAATGGGGGTGAAGGTGGGTTGCACCTGATCCCACATCGGCTTGGAAGGAGAATGAAACATTTCCTTATAAAGGGTGTGGATACCTTCCTTTTCACAACAAATTTTTAAGTCGTGAGGGTAGCAGATCCTATAAAAACTCTGCAGTTAAGCGCCCAGGCGAGAGCAATCCAAAGATAGGTGACCCCCTTGGGAAGTTTTTGTTCTGGGAGCCCAAAGCGGACAATATTGTGATACGTACCAGAGGGGGATGTTACAAACCAAGAAATCAAGTAAACACATAAATGCATGAAACTATCTACACTGATCTCCTTGTCTAACAACTCACTACCGCATAACATACATCATATAGTACGTTATGTCACTACTAGTAGATCCCTAAGGAATGCATAACTATATGTAACCATATGTGAGATAGACATCCGAACAGGTAATCCCACTCTAGAACCACAACCATACAAGGAACATGCAATAAATCCTACACCAAGAATTCTCAGGTTATCCTACATGACCACATACAACCCCTAGGGCACTCCACTAGACGATCAACCACCTTCCAGTACTCTAACCAACATACCACTACTCCTATATCCCAACATACAAGGATATATATATATATATATATATATATATATATATATATATATATATATATATATATATATATTGTAACACATAGTATAGTGAGGAAACCTCGAATCGGCTGGCACTAAATACAGATAAATTCTTAATGAATAAGCCAAGTCCATCAAGTTTGACCTAAATTCAAACTTGTCAAAAGTCAATGGTCAACGGTCAACCAAGTCAACACTCATGATGATGTGAAGACCTCTTGGCCATGTCGTGGGTACATCACGACACAACAATCAAGCATCTGAGCACCTCCATGTCGAGACAACCCATAGGCCTTGTCGTAGGAACTGTGTAACATCCAAAATTTCAAAACAATTAAAACTTTTCAAAACCACTCATTTTAATAACGTTGTTACAAAAAGGTTTTTAATACATTATTTAACAGAGTATTTTCCCCAGGTTCATATCATAAAACACCAACGCGAGGAACGGTACGATCACGCCTTTGCCTTGCCACAGCCTCTTGAGAACCTGAAACATAAAACCACAACTGTAAGCCCGAAAGCTTAGTGAGATACCCCCAGAATACCAAGCATACATACGCCTTTCCAGGCCATGACCTTCCGGTCCACATAGTAATGCCTTCCGGCCCATAACATGTATTGCCTTCCGGCCCATAACATATAACAACTGACAACTACCCGGATTTCCATCCGATAAAAGGGTTGGCATTGGTGCCATAAACCCTAGCGATATAGTGAGGATAACTCACCTCGAAACTGCCGACTGAACAGATAGCTCAAGCTGCTCCGATCACTGATACGATCTCCACCTCTGGACAGTCACCAATGCACTGAACTCAAACAATAACAACAATTACCAAAATACCCCTGGAACCACTGGTAAATCCTTGGTCAAAGACAAGGTCAAAGTCAACCCCTGACTGACCCTACTCGTCGAGTCAACCCTATGACTCGCCGAGTCCCCATACTCAGAACTTCACTCAACCCGCGATCTAACTCGCCGAGTCACCCCAAGACTCGCCGAGTTCAACGACTCTGAGTCCACTCGCCCTTAACTCACCGATTCCTTAAGACACCCTTTCTACACGTCGAGTATCCCCTTTTTACTCGACGAGTTCCTCCTGGAAGAATCGCGGGGCCACCCCGACTCAACTCGCCGAGTCTGAAGAACGACTCGACGAGTCCCAGTAAATCCTCAAGCTACTCGCCGAGTCTGTTCATCGGACTCGGCGAGTCCATGCCATGCAACCTCTCAAACTGCTTTCTAATGGCAGAACTGCTCCGACCATTCATAGGCCTGGCCTTCCTAGACTAGCTCATCACGTAAGGTCCTCATTTCGGTGCTCATGATACACCCCATGATTCATAACATACATATTGACCTAAGGCATAAGGATTCCAATCCAAAACCTTCACCAATTCCCGACATGTACAGGCATGGGACATTCTGAACCTCCAAAGGTCCCAATACAGGGTTACAATCGTTTGGGGGACTAGGGTAGCATTCAATCTAATCACAAAAGGGTTCGACAAACCCTAATTCCATAAACACATCAACATAGCAGAGTATACTCGAATTCTTACCTGGATGATGTACTCTCTGTGTCCCCAATCCTCAGAACGTGACTCCCTTGCTGTTCTTTTAGCCAAGCCCTTCTCTTCCTTGCACAGCAACTCTCCTATAATCAACAATGGCCTATAACCTTGCTCCAGATGCACACAATCGATTTAGGGTTCTTCTCAGAATGCTAAAATGAACAATGACGGCCAATAAGTCCATTTTATACGTCCCAAACCTGAACGGTTAGGGTTTTCGCTAAACAGCGCAGACTCGTCGAGTCCATATCTGGACTCGTCGAGTCCAGTCGTGAACCCGCGACCAGGTCTGCGATCCTACTCGGCGAGTCTAGGCTCCAACTCGCCGAGTCCCCTCTTAAAACACCCCAAAAACATAATTATTACAATACTTGGAATTTCGGGCTGTTACAACTCTCCCCCACTAGGACTAGACTTCTCCCTCGAAGTCTCACTCTGAAAATAGCTCCGGATGCTGCTCCCACATCTCACGCTCCGGCTCACAGGTCATTTCCGATCCCCTCCGGCGCTGCCACTGAACTAACACCAGAGGTATCTCCTTATTCCTCAGCACCTCGATCTTCCGATCTCTGATGACCACTGGTCTCTCAGCATAATTCAGGCCCGCATCCACCTGAATGTCTTCTAATGGGACCACTGCCGACTCATCGGCTTTACACTTCCTCAATTGCGACACATGAAAAATGTCGTGGATTTGTCTCAAATCCGTGGGCAACTCCAAACGTTAGGCCACCCGGCCTACCCCCGCAATCACATGAAAAGGCCCAATATACCGGGGCCCCAACTTGCCCCTCTTCCTGAATCGAATCACTCCTCTCCAAGGAGAGGCCTTCAGGAGTACGAGGTCGCCGACCTGAAACTCAAGCTTGGACCGGCGTCTGTCTGCATAACTTTTCCTGTCGGCTCTGGGCGGTCAATAACCTCTGTCTAACCTGCTGAACCTGCTCTGCCGACTGAAGCACGATCTTTGTACTGCACATCACTCTCTGTAACCGAAAATTACCCAAGATGCAACTCTGCTCTAAATCTCAACGATCACTCGACCCATAAGGGTTAGGAAACCATGAACCACCGGATCCCCGATCCAAAGCCCACTTTGTCCATTCCGGACCGACCGAGAGATCCATTCTCACTCTCAGAGCAACTCTCACAAGTTCTCCTCTTGCCATCATATACACATGCTGAACTAGCCCCAACACCCGCAGGTTGGAAGACCCGATACACTGATGATATCCTCGAACATCTCCCAAGATGAACCACTACATCCACCCTACACTCTGATCAGAATCACACTGAGAATTTAAGATTCTTTCTCCCCCTGCATCCCTTCTGAGCCTCAACAGACATCCCCAAACCGGATGGGTTCCTACTTCGCTGCCGCGAACACGATGCTCAAAGCCATACTCGAAACACTCTAACCATAACTTCTGTTCTGCAACTTTCACTTTCATGAACTTGCACTCCCCTTCGGAGTTACACACCTTTCTCTTTTCCTTTTCCAAGGAACCCTCTTGGCCATAATGCCACTCCAACCAGTGTCACGGTGCTCGCTCCAAGCGACACCACCCTTTTTGCGTAACCGCTATTCACATACTCTGGTTCTCATTGCAGGGGCTCTCAATCCCATGCACTCTCTCCACTCATCAAAATCACTGCCTCAGCTAAACAAGATCACTAACCCGGGGCCAGACCTTCCAATGCGATTACACTGCAACATACACAATCCGCAATCTCAAACTGATCCAGCAATACCAACAGAATCTCCAGCATGACTGGACCGACTCTCGTAACACATACTAGCCACTCGAGGCTATATCTCTGTGGGTCCGTACACCCAAACTCTGCGAACCCTCAGGTTCTAACTCTGGGAACCTTCCGGTTCCAGCTCTAGAAACATGCACAACATAATCCCGTGGGATTAATGCAGTACAACCCATCACGTACCTCAAACATACAAATACTCTGATCGCATAACCCCGGTAACTTACTCAAGCTTGATCCCGGCCTTCTCTCAGGCCTCCACAATCAAATGCCCTAGGTCTGTATCCCGCCCCGCATACCCGACACTCGCTCTCGTCGGCCTATACTCTGAGCTGACAAACACTGCTGAATCCCAACAGCTAAGCACCCTCACCTACTCATCGATCTCCCGGAGAATTCTCCAATTCTCCCCCACTAAAGCACTGACTAACTGCCACCGATCGTCATTAACGACCTTTCAGAACAATCCTGCACAAAGAGAACATTTACACACTGACTGCTTCCCACAAGCATAAGCAACCCTCAGCAAAACACATCTCCTCCCTGATCAATCCACTCAAAAGAATCCGGTCTTTCAATTATCCACTCTATGACTGCAGATGCTACCCGACATTCAACCCAGTGCCGCATCTCCACTAACAACCCTCACGAACGATAACCAACGGAATTCCCAACAATAACCCGTAACCAAACCCACAACCTGCCAAAGGATGAATACCGCATCGAAAACCGCACAAGGCTACCGGCACCAAAACACCAAACTATAACCATACCAAACCATCAGGGAACAACGAATGCCAAAGCGAAAACCTGAAGCACCAATCCATAACCATGCCAAACCCGCGAAACAACGAATACCGCATCGAAATCCACACAAGATACCAGCACAAACAATACGCCACAATCAACGCAAGGCAATCAAGACATCAAGAAAGCATCATACCCGCAGCTGCCTCCGGCACTGCTCCGTCTCCCTCTGCCACAAGCCGATAAGCATGACCCTGAGCCCTTGGGGCTCCGCTCCATCCTGTCCTCCTCCTGAACTCCTCAAGGTGGCCGGTGCTAGAGCCTGCACCGGTCCTGCAGAAAGATGTGGACAGTTGACCCTCAATTGTCCAACCTGCCGACACTGATAACAAATCCTCAAATCCCGAATTGGCACTGACTGTCGACAATCCCGTGCACAGTGCCCCTCCTTTCCGCACTTGCGGCATGTACCACCGGACCAGCAAGCTCCGGTGTAACCCCTCCCACACTTCCCACAAGTGTGGCCGCTCTGATCCCCCATTCTAACATCTACGGTCCTGGACCGTTTCGGCGCCGGCTGCGACTGCATCGGGGCCTGCCTCAACTCACGTAACTGCAACTCAACCTCTAACTCACGCCACAGGGCGGCCTCCTGCAACTCCAACAAGGTCTCACACCTCTGCGCAGACACGAACTGTCTGATATCCCCCTTGAGCATACTCAGATATCGGGACATCTGAGCCTGCTCCGAAGCGAACTCAGGGCAAAACTTCGCCCTCTCAATAAACATCCTGGTGCTCTCAGTCACCGACTCCAAATCCTGCTTCAGCTCAAGGAACTCCCGAGCCAATCTCTCCCTCTCATCTCGCGAAACATAGTGAGTACTGAACATCTCTCTGAACTGATCCCCTGAAACCGCAGCCCTCTGCGCGTCGAAATATGACTCCGTGGTCAATCTCTACCAATCCTTCGCCCCAAGCCTCAATAGGTTCAGAGCACACCTCACCCTCTGATCAGCAGGGCATAAACTCGTGGAGAAACACCCCTCCATGTCTGATAACCATCTCATAGCAACAATCGGGTCCTGAACTCCATCGAATGTGGGAGGCTTCGTATAATAGAAGTTCCGATATTGAAACCCCGACTAGGTCTTCCCTTTGCCGCTGCTACAACCGCTGTAACCGCCGCGGCAGCCGTCTCTGCGAGAGCCGCATATCGCTCATTAAACTACTCAACCATGGCGGTCCTGATCGACCCAAACCATTCTGGCAACTCAGCCCGTAACAATGCAGCAACCTCATCACGCAGGATCTCGCGAATCCTCGCATCCCGCTCGCTCGTGCTCGTCCGATCGATAACCTCCGACGGCACCGATTCACCCGGAACTCGCTCTCCCGCTCCCGATCCTGATCCGGATCCACTATCATCATGCCTCGAAATCTCCATACTGAAGGCACCCTACCAATCTCAGACACTTCCCACAATCCTGGGATCCAACTCTCGCAACCCTACCCTAGAGATCATGGTTTCCCTGATACGCGTATGGGTCCTGTGCTTTCAGTAGTACGGGCCCATACTACCTTCCACACCTACCCATATTTGTATGAAGTACTACCACAATACCCTAGAGAACATGCATAACAACTATCAACTCTCACCACTAGAGGAACACTGAGAATATCCCATAAGGGACCCTAGGCTACAGGCATCACAATCAGGCAACATTATCATGAATTCCTGAAGATCCCTAGCCTAACTCTAGCATGCTGTTCTATCAAGCTCAATAAAACAAATATCATGTATAGTATCTTGGGGTTACTTACTGGCTCCGGCTGATCGTACCTCTGCGTCCTCCTTTTACTAAATTTGAAAACCATTTTAATTTCTCATTTTAATTTCTCTTTTTAAAATCCTCCTCGATTTGAGACTGGAGTCACACGAATGTTTCCCCAATTCACTCAAACCAAGGCTCTGATACCAACTTGTAACATCCAAAATTTCAAAACAATTAAAACTTTTCAAAACCACTCATTTTAATAACGTTGTTACAAAAAGGTTTTTAATACATTATTTAACAGAGTATTTTCCCCAGGTTCATATCATAAAACACCAACGCGAGGAACGGTACGATCACGCCTTTGCCTTGCCACAGCCTCTTGAGAACCTGAAACATAAAACCACAACTGTAAGCCCGAAAGCTTAGTGAGATACCCCCAGAATACCAACCACATATACGCCTTTCCAGGCCCTGACCTTCCGGTCCATGTGTCTCAGGGGACTTCCGTCCCTGCTGGGTAAACCTTCCGGTCCTACCCACGCCGACCTTCCGGTCCATCACACAACATATTGCCTTCCGGCCCATAACATATCGCCTTCCGGCCCATAAGCATAAAATGCATATATAACATAACAAATAATCATATAGCAGTTCATAGACAACAATCGATCAACAGATCACATATCATAGCATTACTCTAAACAAGATACCGGTCTGGCCGGTCACTAGCATAACATTACCCTATGAATCAGTCAACATACTAAATGCATACATACGCCTTTCCAGGCCATGACCTTCCGGTCCACATAGTAATGCCTTCCGGCCCATAACATATAACAACTGACAACTACCCGGATTTCCATCCGATAAAAGGGTTGGCATTGGTGCCATAAACCCTAGCGATATAGTGAGGATAACTCACCTCGAAACTGCCGACTGAACAGATAGCTCAAGCTGCTCCGATCACTGATACGATCTCCACCTCTGGACAGTCACCAATGCACTGAACTCAAACAATAACAACAATTACCAAAATACCCCTGGAACCACTGGTAAATCCTTGGTCAAAGACAAGGTCAAAGTCAACCCCTGACTGACCCTACTCGTCGAGTCAACCCTATGACTCGCCGAGTCCCCATACTCAGAACTTCACTCAACCCGCGATCTAACTCGCCGAGTCACCCCAAGACTCGCCGAGTTCAACGACTCTGAGTCCACTCGCCCTTAACTCACCGATTCCTTAAGACACCCTTTCTACACGTCGAGTATCCACTTTTTACTCGACGAGTTCCTCCTGGAAGAATCGCGGGGCCACCCCGACTCAACTCGCCGAGTCTGAAGAACGACTCGACGAGTCCCAGTAAATCTTCAAGCTACTCGCCGAGTCTGTTCATCGGACTCGGCGAGTCCATGCCATGCAACCTCTCAAACTGCTTTCTAATGGCAGAACTGCTC